>NW_026000168.1:15943134-15971083 GCF_001458135.2 Marmota marmota marmota
GAAAATAGTTCCGTCATTTTCACAAGCCCATGCTGCCACCTGGGGTGGGGGGGGGGGTGACTGCGGGGAGGATCCTGAGCTGGATCTGGCAGAGCAGGCTGCAAGCTGTGTCAGCATTACTCCCGGGCGGGCCTAGGGGGCGCCATGAGCCAACCTAACAGCAGCTTCACACCCTGCTCACTGCGGAGGGCGAGCAGAGTGGTTTAGATTTCAACTCATCCTGTCTTCCTTCACAAGGGCCAAGGAACCCTTCCCAGTCCCCTTCTAGGCCCATCTTCTTGAACCCGCTCGGAGGCTGGAAGAGGACTGGGAACTGATAAACTGATAATACTCCTGGGCAGCCACCTGGGCAGTGTGCAAAGCAGGAATTCCCCCTCACCCCCCCTTGATGAGGGGGTGCAGCGAGCAGGGATCCTGGGAATGAACAATCCCCAGAGGAGCATTTCCAGTTTGTACACCAGGTTGAGGCCCGTGATGGTGACTTTTCAGTGACATTCTCACTGCACTGGGAAGTTGTCATTTAACATGTGCGAGTTCCTCTAATGGCCCCCCATCCACATCTAGGCTGTTTTTCCTCATTGCTGTTTCCCCAGCACCGAACAATACTTGGCACCTGGTATGTGATCAATACTTACTGAAAGAACAACTGGGAACAAAGAACTCTAGGATCTACGCCAGGTACTGCGGGGAGGAGGAAGGGAACAAATCTCAGGTGTCGGAAGGCAGCGTGTCCTTGTTACATGTGGCCTGTGGTGTTCTGTGTGGTTCCAGTAAGGAAGAGACCAAAGTACGACTTCACCAAGCACATGGCTTATTGCCGTGCAGAGAGAGGGTTTTCCTTAGGTTGACAATGCTTCTAGAGAGGGGGAATAAGCCTCAAGTTCAAAGCCAGCCTCAGCAACTCAGTGAGGCCCTAAGCAACTTGGAGAAACCCTGTCCCAAACTAAAAATAAAAAGGGCTGGGGATGTAACTCAGTAGTAAGGTGCCCCTGGGTTCAATCCCACTACACACACACACACACACACACACACACACACACACACATTCTCTCTCTCTCTCCCCCTCCATGGACCATTCAGTGAGTGAGCTCCAGCCCCTTAGAGAAGCCCTGACTGTGGTGGCCCCAGGAACGAGAGAGCACCGCCCTGGTGAGGGACTCTAACCCTAGGAAGAGAGCCACAAGGTCCAGGCACTGAGGAGCAAGCCCAGGAGCCATGGGCTGGAGGTGACGGTGCCCATCTGCACAGGACAAGGCAGGTGGGTAAGTGGCCTGCTTCCTGGGCTCTCCGTGATCTCACACTGACTTCCCGGGCAAAAGAGCACTAGACACAGAATCAGAACACAGGTTCCCCGCCCAGCTCGGACCTGCCCTCAGCCACGTGGTCTTGATCTAGCAATTCCACCTGCCTGGGCCTCAGTTTCCTCATCTGCAAGAAGGGTGCAATCGAAACCTCACTGGTCCATCCTACAGGGCTGTCGGCCAGAAGAGACCGTGGCCAGCACGGGGTTGCGTAGACTAGGAGGCGGACACAGGTAAGGGGTTCACTGCTCTCGTCCCTCCTCTGGCCTCTGTGGGGGCTGGTTCTTGGTATTTGGTGAAGAGAAGGGAGGTTCGTTCAGAGGAGAACACAGCCCTGCTCCCCCCACCCCCCAAGGAACTTCAAACAGGAATGACAACTGTAAAAAAGAAGCGGGAACAAAGGTCGCTCCTCTGAGGTTTCCTTAGGCCTAGACCATACAGGCATCTCTGGGAGGAGGGTCTAGAAATGCCGCTTGCACATAGCAGCTCTGTCCATTCTGAGAAGGGACAAGTCCCTGAAGGTGGCTTGAATCTGGAAAGGAATCAACACACCTTTTTTATTTTTAAAAAACCTTAAAAAAATACAGTTGCAATGCATGCTCAGAAAAGATTAGGCTCCTTGCCCAGAAAGCTGTCAAAGATTCAAAAACCACCTTGACTACACATCCAATATTTAAAGGAAATAGAAACACACCCTGAGAGCGCAGGGGACTACGCCACAGCAGGCCTCCTGGGCCGACTTCACAGGCAGCCGGCTGCAGTCCCTGACGTCCTGAGCCTGACCTCCTCTCCAACCCACCACAGACCCTCTGTCACAGGCAAAGCAGCAAGCTCTTGTCCCCTCTGCCGCACCCCCACAGCCTGAAAACCCTGGGGATTCCTCCTTTCCCCCTTTGTCCCTGCCTCCCCACCCAACCACAGGCTACCACCACGTTCGTCTGCAATCCCAAGACAGAACGTAAGGTTTTCTACAATAAACCGTGGCACTGTTAGGATCCAGACAGGGTTGTTTCTGCTGGTTTTAAGGTTGTTTTCTGACCAGAAGGATGTGGAGAGTAAGTTAGAGCCTTACCTCCCATAGGGGGAGCCAGAGAAATGGAGATTTTTATCATACTGATAGACCCAAAAAGCCAGGTCCAGTGGTATACGCCTGTAATCCCAGAAACTTGGAAGGCTGAGGCAGGAGGACTGCAAATTGGAGGCCAGCCTGGGCAACATAGCAAGACCCTGTGGTAAAGCATCCCTGGGTTCAGTCAATACTGCAAAAATAATTAAAATAATAACAAAAGACATGAAGAATATTGCTGAGCTCATTTCCTGGTGGTTTGAATTAACAATATCAATAATGATAGCAAGAGGACCTAAGGGAACTAAAAATTCTGTGTTTCTTTGGGAAGAACACAAGAGGTGAGTTGCCTAGAAAGAATCTAGCTTTTCCCTACACAAAAATAAAAAGATAAAATTGTTTTCAATAGGTCGGGGGGAGCTAGTTACTACAGGGTGGAGGAGGCTACCCATCTGTCTCATCCCCTAGACTTGAAAGTGTCCTCCTTACTTGTGACTACTATCACAAGTAAGATGGACTCTCTGAAATGGCGATCACTCGGGGGTCACGATTATGGGATACCTGTGCTCCCCGCCCTGTGGTCCATCTGCCAAGAAGAAAATTACAACCCAAATTCAGTGACACCAATTCAAACAGTATCCAATTAAATGCTTCTTCCTGTTCTCTCCCCCCATTTTCTTGGCACAGTGAGTTTTAAAAAAGAGAAACACGTGAAAACACTGCGTCGAACCTGTGTGTTCAGTGGCATCTATACCCCAAAGCAATAATCACAAACTACCCACATTTTATTTACAGCTGTTCTAAAAGTACAGTTGCTTCCAAAATACAGGGTAACACATTTCTGAGTTTGGGACCATCAAGGAAAGGTACACCCATCTATTTTCTGTGGGAAGACTGGCACGTAAAACGGAAGCTTTCCTCCTATTATTTAGCCAAACACAGGGCCCAACAACCTTCCAGTCAGATCACTGCAGTGTGTTTGCTGTTTCAATATCGTGATTAATTAAAGAAGCAGCTGTCAGGGCTGGGTTGTAGCTCAGAGGTAAAGCACTCACCTACCATGCATGAGGCACTGGGTTTGATCTTCAGCACCATATAAAAATAAAGATATTGTGTCCATTTATTTAAAAAAAAAAAAGAAAAAAAAGCAACTGCCAATCTGAATGCTCTGGGAAGACCACAGAGAAAACACATATGTGAATTCATTCTAGATCTTTCCTTTTATTCACCTGGCATGTGGCCTACCGGTCTTCCTAAAAGAGAAAATTTATGCCCCAAGTTCTCCCTCATAATGTTAATGTTGAATGAAGGGCGGGGGCTGAATAATCTGCCCAACGGGCACTTGTGAAATGTGCACGGGCCTGTCAAGTGCAGAGTCGGTGAATGTGAAAGTACTTTGAAGAGACACAAAGTCCAGCACCTAGAATTTTCTCTACTGCGAGGAGAATGTAGCTGAGCCCCAGAAGCAGAGAGATCCAAGAAAGCTCCCTAGATACACACGACCCCCACTTCCAAGCTATTGGTACAAATTTATCCTGCCCAGGGTCAGCATGCACATAAAAATCTGGACCTTAAACACAATGCATATATAACTTTCATGATTCCAAGTACTATTTGCTTGTCTGCAGGACACTAGACATATGGTGAGCAGGGTCCCCAACCAACCCCTGGGCAAGGTGCCACCTTAACAAAGACACCACCCCCAGTGGCCCAGAGCAAATGGGATCCAGAGACAAGAGTCCCTCTGATCTGGAGGAGCTTGTGTTTGAGGACAGAGTACAAAAACGACAAACACCAGCAGGCACAGGAGGGAGAAATCCTATTTTCTATAGGGACCTAGGTGTGGCTTTCCTAAAGAAAGTGGCATTTGGCTGGGCCCGTCAGAATTTCAAAGCAGAAGTGGAGAACAAGGTGTTCCACATACAGCACTTTGTTAGACACAAACACCATGAAATACTTGCTCTAACTCCACTCATTATTCCAAGAGCATATGAGGTGAATGCTACCTAGTTACTCAGCACGTAAGCTAGGAATATTAAAATATTTAAAATGCCCTGTGCTAGAGGTCTGGACTTAGAAGCACGTTGTGGTCTTATTCCAGTCAATGTGGACCAGGTGAGTGAGAGGAGGTGACTTACCTCTCCTTCCCCTCCCTTGGCCATCTCTGAAGTGAGAATAATGATCCTGCCTAACTGCTATCCTTTGATGCCACCACTTTTATTATGGTGTTTAATACGGTCTGCTATAATCACACATGGCTCCATGTCCTGGATGGACCAAACCAAGAGATCCTCAGAGCAAAGGGCTTTTTTTCTTTTCTTTTTTTTTTTTTTTTTAACTCCAAAACCTTCAGCATAGGGCTGCGGATGTATGTAGCTCAGAGATACAGCATGGAATATATACATTTTTATATTATACATATATAAAAATAAATATGTATATATTTTATATACACTTATATATAAATAAATCATGTAAATATAATATATATGTTTATATACATAAATAAATTATATGTAAAATTCCCAACTCAGTGTCTAGTGCCAGCAGACACTTAATAAATGGGCAGGTTCCTCCTCCTTTGTGTTGGATTTCTATTTAATATGAAAATACTTTCTTTGTTACCGCAGCACATGTTCTTCAAACTATGACATATCCCAATTTTAAACTTCAGAGTTCTGTCTTACATGTTTCAGCGTATTTCTCTTCCAGGAAGATTTTATTATTACTATTACTGTCAATTTTTAGAAATATCTCTGGGGACTTGGATATATGGGACACTAGTGAGAAAAGCATTTAAATTGAGTTCTAAAAATGAGAAACTAAACAACTGTGGGGTCTTAAGGAAGGCCTCTTGAACATCGCAGTAACCAGACTTCCCTTTACAGCTCTGTTTGCAACACAGAGAGAAAAAGACCAAATAGCAACGAAAATGGTCCACTGCATGTTCCGAGGTCATCAGGGTTGGGGATTATACACAAAAATCCAACAGCAACACCTACACCCCATGCTTGTCTTCACAGGAAGCATGAAAGACCAGTGGGACGCTGGCTCCATCAGCAATCAAAATCCCTGCTATCCCCAGAAGAGGAGTGCCACCCAGAGGGGACTCCCATAGTGCCAAAATATTTTTATGGAAAATTCCAAAAATAAACAATTCATAAGTTTTGAATATACACCAAGCCACCTCTATCCCACCCAGGATGTAAATCATCCCTCCTCCATCTGGTGTATCCATGTTGCATACACTACCCTCATGTTAATCATTTAGTAGCTAAGTTATCACATCAACCGTTGCAGTATCAGTGTTGACACAGACTTGAGAATGTTCCCCCAAATACAAGAGTAGAGAAGCAAAGGAGGCATCGTGCATAAACATAGACAATGCTGCTGGACACTTAGAAAAAAAGTATAGCATATATATGGCTTCAGGCATCCACTGGGGGCCCTGGAATAGATGCCCCTTTGACAAAAGGGTCTACTTTAACAAGGAAATAAATCACTGAGAAATGACACTAGACCCTGACAACACCATGACAAGTCAAACTGCACCTGAAGCCTACCCTGTGTGAATTAATAAACATCCTTTTTTAAATAACTGGATTTTCCATTAGTTGCAACTGAAAGTTTCCTAATAAAAGACTTTTAAAAACTCAAGTGGCAAAAGCAAAATCATACATTTAAAATAATACAGCAGGTGCTAGGATTGTGGCTCAGTGGTAGAGCGCTTACCTAGCATGTGTGAGGCACTAGCATGTTTGATTCTCAGCACCACATATAAATAAATAAAGGATCATTGACAACTAAAAGAAATATGTTAAAATAAAAAATAATATAGCAGGAAGACAGAAGAAACAACTGAGGAATTACTCCAGACAACAGGAGAATACAGTAAGGTGGCTTGTTATAAAATTAATTCATCAAAATCCAATATGAAGCCAGGCATGATGGTGGATGCTTATAATCCCAGAGACTCAGGAGGCTGAGACAGGAGGATCACAAGTATGAGGCCAGCCTGAGCAAGTAAGAAAGACCCCATTTCAAAATGAAAACTAAAAAGGGCTGGGAACATAGTTCAGAGATAGAGAGCATTTGCTTAGCATGCACAAGGTTCCGAGTTTGATTCCCATTACCACCACCCCCCCACACACACACACACACAATACGAAAATAACACTTCATGCATTGTATATACAATCTGATGACTAATTCAAAATACCATCCCAACTCCCTTCTCCCTTATTGCCTTCATGAGAGGGATTCAGAAAGGTACATGCTCCCTATTCCACAGAGTCCTTGTTCATAGGATTGTCATGTAACACAGATCTGGCCAATGAGATGAAAACAAAAGTCCACTTTGGGCTTCTGGGGAAACATTTGGAAAAAAGGCCAGATATGACTCATGATATCCTTCTTGTTTTCCCCCTCCCTGTCTCACTGTCTGGAATGCAAAGGTGATGACTGGCAAAAAGGCAGCTGTTTTGTGCCCATGACATTGAAAAGCCTGAGAAAGCCACAAAAGAAACTAAACATTGAAACTAAACTCAGAAAAACCAGGAACTTGAGATGGGAGGGATTTTTCTTCAGACTGTAAAATGTGTTTTTTAAAAAACATTCAATTAAAAACTGATAAGTAAAGAAAAAATAATTACTTTAGAAATATAAAGGAAAGATTAAGGCTCACTCAGAGTAGTTAGGTTTTAGGGTAGAGACAAGAGAAGGCTGGATAAGTAGAAGGGGTGAGGTATTCAGGGTATCAAAATCACATGAGCCGTGGTTTACCAAAGCAGGGAACTTGGGGAGGTAGGAAGTAGTGGAATACACAACTGAAAAGATCAAGGGGCCAGAGCAAAATGACCAGAAAGAAGCCATCGAGAAACCAGACTTCACTTTATACAGTCAGGGAGCAAGGGCTCCCTGGGGGGTCATTTTTATGGGGAAGGGGAACATGATACAAGCAATACTGGGTCAGTTGGAAATATAGAGAAGCTGGCAAAGACACAAAAGACAAATGAGGTGAAAACCAACAAATCCATCCGAGGTAGTTCTGAGGTTTCAAAAATCAACCAGCCGTGTTGGATTTTAAAGAACTTCTAGTGTCCCATATGCTGATGAATTTGGACAGTTCTCACATCCTCTCTCTCTCTGCACCTCCTTTATTTCTAAGAGAAGCAAAATGATAGCATTTAATTTCTCTAGAGTAAACATGAATGCAGAAAAACACACTTGCCATTTCTTTTTACATTTCCTTGTAAGTGTAAATTCCATCCAAACAGCTCCAAAAAAGGACAGAAGCTGGACACAGATTAAGCCCTAGAAAGAAGCTAATCAGAGTCTGACCAAGGACTTTCACACAGCGAGACATTTAAAAAAGAGTGTTCTTTACCAGAGGGGAAAGGGAAGTGGAGCGGGGATGGGAGAAGGCTGGATAACGGGTATTAAAATAGACTTACATGGGAGGAATGAGCTTGAATATTTCACAGCACAGAAGGGCGACTAGAGTCCACAGCAATTTACTATATATTTATAAAGAAAAGAGAGGAGTGCTACAGTTTGGATGCAAAATCCTCCCCAAAGGCCCATGTGTTGAAGGCTTGGTCCCCAGCCTGTGGTGCTACTGGGAGGTGGTGGAACCTTTAAGAGGCGGAGCCTAGTGGAAAGAGGTGAGGTCATTGGGGGTGTGTCTCTGAAGCAGATATTTGGATCCCAGCCCCTTCCTATCACTCTGCTTCCTGACCACCAATGAGGGGAGCAGCTTTGTTCAGTCAGGTGCTCCCCATCATGAAATATCAGGCAGCTCCTAGCCCAAAAGCAATAAGGGAAACCAGTCATGGCCCCAAACTTCTGAAACCGTGAGCCAACATAAATCTTTCTTTCTTTCAGTTGATTTTCTCAAGTATTTTGTTACAGCAATGGAAAGCTGGCTACATAAGGATGAAAGGATTCGTAACAACGAGAAACTATATATGTTTAAAGATCTGGAATTAAATTACCAAGTTGATCATTACACATTGTATGTGCACACTGAATTATCATACAAATATGTACAATTGTTATATGCCAATAAAAAAAGACTTTCTTAAAAGACAACTCAACTGTATACCTATAACTGGAGCAGTTCAATTATTTCAAAAATTTGGAATTCTGTTCATTTGTTATCTTTAAGACCACCTCAGGTTTAAAGGTGTACATTTAAAGTATATGATAGGGCTGGGATTGGGGCTCAGTGGTAGAGCGCTTGCCTAGCACATGAGAGGCATTGGGCTTAATCCTTAGAACCACATAAAAATAAATCAGTAAGGTCTTGTGTCCATCTCCAATTAAAAAAAAAAAATTAAGTGTATTATAACAATGTGGCAGTTAATAAAACACTTTTTTAGTGTTTCATCAAATACCCAACTAGGCACCTGGAGACCTGGGCTCCAGTTCCAAGTCTGTCTGGAGCTCAGTGCGTGGCTCTGGGTGGTCACCTCCTCCCTCTTAAGCTCGCTGAGGAGCTGCAGGTGGAGCTCAGTGTTAGCCTGCACCACAAAAATAAAAAGGAGTAGGAAGAAAAGTCTGCTGTGGTTCTTCTCAGTTCTAAACCTTTGTGTGGAATTCCGTTCAACCTGACAGCTGGCAGGATGGCACCAAAGGGGACAGTGGAGAGCCGAGGGCTGGAGAACTGCAGTTGAATCACACACTGTGTAGTGATGGCTCCCCGCCGAATCCTGGAGAGCGCATCCACCCATTGGCTCTCCTTAAGATTCCTGAATATATAAGAAGTTCTCTACTTGGGAACTTTGACTAGCAAATTTCAGATTTACCTGGAATATGGGGGCCCTTGATGGCCACAGTAACTATAAAATAGACTTTATATAAAGCTTCTTAAAAATCTGTGTGATGAGCTGAGAGCATGGTGGCACCCACCTGTAATTCAGCTACTTGGGAGACAGAGGCAGGCAGGTAGCAAGTTTGAAGCCAGCCTCAGCACTTTGGCAAGATCCCATCTCAAAATAAAATAAAAAGGGATGGGGGATGTAGCTCTGTATAGAGTGACTGACTGCCTAGCATGCACAGGGTCCTGAGTTCCATGCCCAGTATCATTAAATATACATATACATATATACACACACATACACACACACACACACATAATAAGTAACTTAATATGACAAAAAATAAAAATTTACCCAAAACAACCCAATCTTAATGCACAACTACTTCCATTTTTTCTACCCTAATTTGCTCCCTTCTATTTCCTCAGAACCTGTCGGGTTGGAGGGTTTTCTGACACTGGCATGCGAGTCCTGCGCAGGCTGTCACATGCAGAGCAGGATGCAGTCAGGCAGTAGCCAGATGCATTAGAAGTTCTGGTTTAAAAAAAAAGAGCAAGAACATACAAAAACTTTTTTAACTCAAGGGCAGGAGAAAAGCTCCTGATGGCTAAGCATTTGGCTAGAGAATCCTAACATGCCAGAGTTGGAAGGGACTTGGATTGTCACCATCTAACCTCCTGGTCAGCTCAAGGAATCCTGTACAGAACCCCAGTGGGCAGGAGGTCCCCCCACCCCCCACCTTGGCTCTGTGGTGGAAATCTGGCCACCTCACCTGGGAATCTGGACTTCCTCTGCTGGACCACTGTCAATATTCAAGAATTCTCACTGCCAGTCAACTGAAACCAACTTCTATAATTTCTGCCCATTAGATCCTAGCTAGATCTGTTGGAGCACACCATGCTCCTCCATCTAAAATGAGAATATCTGGGACTGGGGATGTGGCTCAAAGGTAGCACACTTGCCTAGCATGCAAAGGGCCCAACCCTAACCTGGCACAATGCACTCCTTTCAGAGGATGGTGTAGGACCATGGGTATAGCTCAGTAGTAGAGCGCTTGCAAAGAATGAATGAATGTTCACAAAGATTTTAAGTGAGAATGGCAGGTAGGACTCCAGTTTTATTTATAAATATAATTTTGGTTTTGTTTAACACACAACACACACACATATGTATAATAACTCCATGTAAATATCATGCCATTATTTTTGTGATATGTTATATATTTCTAAGTATTTGAAGTCTACACAAAAAAACTAATACCAAGTTATTTTACGGGGAGGAGAGAGGACTTCAGATAACGTTTGTTATTATTATTGTTCTGTTTTCTAATTTTTATAATATTTATTTTTTAGTTGTAGTTGAACACAATACCTTTATTTTATTTATTTATTTATATTTCTGTGGTGCTGAGGATTGAACCCAGGGCTTCAAACATGCTAGGCAAGCATTCTACCGCTGAGCCACAACACCAGTCCCTGTTTTCTGATTTTTAATCATTAAGCAGGAACCAAACAAGAAAATCAGCTTCTTTCCATTTTTTAAATCCCTGATATTGCTTTATTTTTGTCACTTGTCTCTCAATGACAACAAGGAGAATTACCAAATAAAAGATCTTTATAAATCCAGGAGTCAGATAAGTTTATTACATTAAAATTACTGAAGATTTATGAGTGTATACACACACACACACACACACACACAATTGTTTACAAAAAAAAAAAAAAACAAGAAGGAGAAGAGTTTCTGATCTGTCCCACAAGTACATGCTTCCCACCTAACAGAGACACCAGTCTAGACTGTGGAGATAGGGACACATCATCAAGGGTTACTACTGGAAACAATTTCCTCAAAAATAAATGGAGAATAATAAACCAGGGGCAAGAGCACCTGCTTGTAATGCCAGAGACTCAGGAGGCCAAGGCAGGAGGATCCCAAGTTTGAGGCCAGCCTTGGCAACTTAGCAAAAACATGTCTCAAATTTTTAAAAAAATTTTAAAAGGGGGAAGGGGTATAGCTAGGGTTGTGGGTCAGTGATAAAGTGTCTCTGGGTTCAATCCCCAATACAGGAAGGTGGGGGGTGGGCAGTGGAGCAGGAAGAGGAGGAGGGGAAAAAAGAAGAAAGTAAGAAAGAATAGACATCAATCCTTGACATTTGTCTAAATACACTTTTCCTTTGTTGAAACCTTAACCCCAAGACCCTACAATCCATAGAATTCTGTCTCAGAAAATCAAATGGAACTCAAAACGTGAGAGTTAAGACTGCTTGGTTAACCAAAATGTGCTCTGTGCCCTTTCTCCTCAAAGCAGAGCAGCGTCTTCTGCATTTCCTTCCAGATTCTTACTTGCTCCTTGCAAGTATTAATAAGATCTCCTTCCAAGTCTGCAGCCATTTTTTTAAATAAATAAATATGGCAACTTTCAAAACAAAGTTCCAAGTATTGCTTGCCAGAGTGAACGAGAACCAAGTATCTTCATTCACAATGAAGGCTCCACCACATTCAAGGCTCACCATGTTTCACACCAGTGACGTCACCAAGGCCAATCACACCATGCTGCCAGCCACAGACCTACCAGAGGGAAGCAGCTGAGGGGACAGAGGCTGGCAGAGTCACTGGGGGAGCAAGAACTGAAAAGAAAGCCAAGTCCAGTCCATGCGCACGCGTCTAACAATGGCCACACAGGACACCGTGCATCAGGGGGAGGGTGGCCAGCAAGCACTGGTTCCTTCAGCATAAATGTACTCATCGCCGTCCATGTGCCACACATGGTTCCAGGCCCTGGAGATTCTACAGCAAGCAAAACAAAAATCTCTGCCCTTATGGATCGTCCTCCAGTGTACGTCAGAAACAAGGTAAATAAATATAAAGCAGGTACCTGCAATCAGATCCCTGACAGGGGCAGGGGACAAGGAAAGCTGTTCCAAGAAGGTGCATTTGAGTGAAGATGTGAAGGAAAGGAGAGAGTAATCCACAGGCTAGGTAAAGGAAAATCATTCCATGCTGTAAAACAGCAAGTACAAAGGCCCTGAGGCAATGAGAAACAAGCTTTCCAGGAATGTTGGGTGGAGAGGCTGGCTTAGGTTAGAGGCCACAAAAAGAATTTCAGCTCTTATCTCTTATCAAAAGCCTACCCCAGAAAACTTTCTGAACAGAAGGGCAATGTCATCTGATTTACATTTTTAAAATACCATTCTAGCATCCTGGTTGAGAATAGATTTAAACAGATGGAAGACTTCTGTAATAATCCAGGCTAGGACTAGGGGAGTAGAGATGGGGGCTAGTAAAAAAGTGGCCAGGTTTGGGATCTATCTGAAGGTAGAGCCAACAGAATTTGTTAGTGGACAAGTCTGAGTTGTGAGAAAAACAGTCAAGAATGCCTCTAAATTTTTTGGCCTCCATTGAAAAAAAATTCAAAGGCATATTTGGGCATAACTACGACTCACACTGAAAACAGGCTTGGAAATCTAGAGCCAAAGAGGTTCTACCATAAAATATCATCTCCAGGGACCTATAAGCCATACACTTCTGAGGCTCCATAAAACACCAACCTTACAAAGAAACACTGGAACACTAGCCACTTGCAAAACGTTAATGCTACAATGGTTTTTACTTATTCACACTCTATTCCTTTTTTTTTTTTAAGTTGTAGATGGACATAATATCTTCATTTATTTTTATGTGGTGCTGAGGATCGAACCCAGTGCCTCATACTTGCAAGGCAGGCGCTCTACCACTAAGCTATAGCCCCACACACTCTACTCTTTGTGTGTAGAGATTCCTACACATTTGCGAGCAACTGATTCTTATAAATCACTATCGATGCACATTTTCACATCTCTCCTCTCCACATCCCCAGTCAGCATGCTGTGCCCCCTCCTCCCTCCTGAACTCAACTCCTCTGGCAGCCTCTGGGATGCCTGCTCCCCTCTCAGGGCAACTCCCGCCTGCAGATTTCCTTTCCTGATTTCCACTGCTTACTCATCATGATGCAGATCCCGCCAAAGATCTCTCCCGGATTATCTTTACCCCTATCTAGTTTTTCATTCAGCAATTTTAATCACTTCAAGCAACAATCCCTTGAAAGTAGCTAGAGTGACTCTCTCTGGACCACAGTTTCTAATTCCAATTACATCCTTGATACCTCTACTTAATATCCTGAGCACTGCAAATTGACCTAGTCTTACACTGGACTTCTTGTCTTCACTGTTCTCTTTGGCTAAAGCCAGGAGAATAATGACCATGGGTGACAGGTTCCATAGTTTGGGCTTCTTTCCATAAGTAACATGAAGCCATATAAGATGAGTGAGTTTTCTGAATCTTCATAACATGTTGTCTGTTTTACCTTTACAGTAAAACTCCCTTCTATTCAATATGAAGGTTAAAAAGTGACATGTATTTATACATCTTTATGCAGTATATGCTACAACAAAATACCACATACCATCTATCTGTTGGTTTTATCATCTCTATTAGGCTGAAAAATCCGATAAAACCTCTCTGATTCACCTTAATATAAGTTCTGTGCAATATCAACATACAGCTGTGGCACGGAGAAGGGCCACACAATACATCTGCTGTACGAGGCTAAGGGTGCAGCTCAGTGGCACAGCACTGGACTACCATGTGTAAGACCCTAGATTTTGTCCCGGAGGGGGGACACATGTTTTTGAAAGGACAGGTCTATCTCGTGGTCGGAAAGATGAAAATTCATCTTGACATGACCTTTTTCAATAGCCACAGGATAAAGTCCACAGCACCTTAGCAAACAGTAAAGGCTCTTCACAGTTGAATTCCAACAAACTTCCCAGTAAATCGATACAACAGGTGTTAGTCACCTGCCATGTGGCAGGCTTCTCTGGAGGTGTAGAGAAAGGAGCAGTGACCTATACAGCTGGTGACCTGCTCTTCCTTCCCCTGGGGACACTGACCCTAGACCTCACCTTCCACTTCCCCGTCATTTAGCTTCCCGTCTCTCTTCCTTGTAGACCCTTCTCTAAACCTGACTCCTGGCTCTAAGCAATCCTCCTGTCCCAGCCTCCACAGGAGCTGGGATCTCGGGTGTACACTGCCACACTCAGCTAAAACTTTTTTCACAAGTAAAAGGAATACACTTGTAAAATAGCCGTTAAAATTGAGTAAATACATAAACCAATAACAGTCACTTGCTACCACTATCAAGCATTTGGCACTGGAAGTAAGTGGATGTGCTATAATTGTACATCACGGGCAGCACCACAAACACCGGAATAAGGGGCTATGCCAAGATGTCATAATGACAATGACATCACTAGGTGGCAGAAACTTAACTCCATTAATCATCTTTCCATACCCTGGTTGTGTAAGTGGTCCATGAGGTCTGAAACGTTGTTAGGCGGCATGTGACCACTGTCTTTGAGTTTCACTGACTTCATGATGAGGTTCATGCTGCTGCCTTCCTTACATGTGTTAAAAAAAAAAAAAAAAAAAAAAAAAAGTCCTTTCAACGCAAATGTCTTCAATAAAGATACCTGCGGCCATCCCAACCTCTGGTTTCCAACTCAATACCAAGCAGGATGAGATAATCCTTCTTCTGGGTTGTCACTCCCTGACCTAGTAAGGACTGCATTTCTAAACGTGACTCATACTTAAATGCCTATTTTTTGCCAAGTGTGACAGTGCATGCCTGTAAACCAAGCTACTCAGGAGGCTGAGACAGGAGGATCTCAAATTCAAGGCCAGCCTTAGCAACTCAACAAGAAGCTGTCGTAAAATAATAATAATAATAATAATAGGACTAGGATGTGGCTCCGTGGTAAATCACCCCTGGATTCAATCTCTAGTACCATGGGGAGGGGGAAATAGGTACCTCAAGGGCAGGACCATATATCACTCGTCCTTGGCACCTACCATGTGGCTTGGAATAAATAAGTAGATAATTAGAAATCTTTTAAATTGCAACTCATAGAACACCATGCTCCACTGCTTCTTTGGAAAAGCTCAGGTTTTGCTCTAAAATCTCTGACATTCTTTTTCTTTTCAGGAATGTTCTTTTAAATGACAGAAATTATTCTCTGAAGGTTCCATTAGGATCCTACAAAACATCTAATCATTTGAATATAAGTGGTGTGAAGGAGATGAAGATGGATAATAACTGCTTTTCGAAACAGGGCTGAAATATTCATAAAACAGATTATTCTCATACATTTTATACACTCTCCAGGAAGCCAACTCCAAAAATATCTTGCGGTGACAGAGCCACTGTAGTATTTTAATTCTAGGATAATGGTCTTAGAATAACATTCTTTTGCATGTATGAATTCTGGAGTGCTTCTGTAAAACTAAGTAGAACCCCTCTTCCAGCAGGTAATTCTTCTGGGGGTCTTGTTGGTTTTGCTTAGGTTTGTTCTTCGGTGCTGAGGATGGAACCCCAAAGCCTCACACACATGTCAGAGGCACGCTACCACTGAGCTACACCACAGGTGACTCTTCTGTAAAGATAACCACATGCTTCAGAAACGCATCATGTAGGAGGGGAGGAGTCTCTGCTGCTAAGGCAGATGAAAGCAAGAACATTCAGTCTGGGGACAGACTCCCAGGACCCCTTCAGGTCCCCCCTTTTTCTCTCCACTCCCTCCCCAGACTCTGGCACCTGAGACATCTCCAGCATTCCTTGGATGATACTCAAAAGCCAAAGAAATAATGGAAAGAAAAATAAAGTATAAGCTGGAAGACCTTTGTCCTAGTCCCAGGTAGTATAACCTCAGGAAAGTATGTCCACTCCCTGGACCTCAGTCTGTTCATTTTTTTGAGCATAGGGTCTCACTGTGTTGCCCAGGCGGCCTCCAACAATCCCGCCTCAGACTCTAGAGGAGCTGGAGCTACAGACAAGTGCCACCGTGCCTGGCTACAGCTCCATCTTGGCTTCTACTTATATAAACTAAGGCAAGCTTAGGTTCCCTCCAGTTTAAAATGCTATCACTGGCACACACCTATAACCCCAGCACCCTGGGAGGGTGAGGCAGGAGGACTGCAAATCCAAGGCCAACCTCAGCAACTTAACAAGGTTCTCTAAGCAACTTAGTGAGACCCTATCTCATATAAAAAAAAAAAAAAAAAAAAAAGGCGGGGATGTGGCTCAATGATAAAGCACCTCTAGGTTCCATTCCTATGGGTGGCGGGGAGATGTTATCACTTTAAACTATCTTTACCTCTGGAAGCAGAGAAGCTAATAACTTCCCTGGAGTAACTCGGACCACTTCAAGATGCATGCATGTGGGTCATTAGGACTTCAACCTGATTCAGTCAAGTGGCCCATCATTAAAGATGGGAACGTTTGCATCCCAAATATATTTTTAGTTTTGATTACATATGAGTAATATGATCTATTAAATATTGGTGAAGCTCACTTTCCTTTTTTAGACAAAAATAAATACATACAAATAAAACCTCTTTGTTGACTTCCCCTAGTGATGGACAGAGGAGCAATCTTTGCCTCTAACGCAGGAAGGATGTTGGGTAAAGAGTGATGGATTCAAGACAGTAAGCAGGAGCCACCCTGTCCTTAAGAAGATTACAGTCTGGCCTCGGGCACAGAGAGTGTGTTGATGAAGCAATGAGGCATTTAGACAAACCAAGGTTTTCCTTGCAAGGAGAAAAAAAAAAGACCATTGTAATACTCTTCTGCCAGGTCAATTAAGAAAACGTGAAAATCAAAAGAAC
Source organism: Marmota marmota marmota (assembly GCF_001458135.2). Classification (NCBI taxonomy): domain Eukaryota; kingdom Metazoa; phylum Chordata; class Mammalia; order Rodentia; family Sciuridae; genus Marmota; species Marmota marmota. Next base: position 15,960,017 of record NW_026000168.1, read on the forward strand.
ATTTTTACCATGGGGCAGACCAGTGCTTCCCACATTGTGCAGGTGCACAGGACTCCTGCAGGAATTCTGCCAAGCATGTATTCTCAGGACTCTGCACTACCAGAAAGCTCCCAGGTGGTGCCATGGACCACATCTGAGCAGCAGAGAGAGAGAAAATAGAGCCTAGGCAGAAATAAGCTTCCTGAAATGTCTCATTCCGAGGATCTATAATCTAAAATTTTTCTTTTTTCTTTTTTTATTTTTAAATGGGAAAATTCCATGAAGACAGACCCTGGCTCAAAGCCCAGGGTCCCAGCCACAAGCCTCTTAAAAATAAGTTTTCAAAATTCCTAGCATTTTCTTTTAAATAATAAGATATTTGCCTAAAATTCTAGCTAGAATTCCTGATGCTCGCCAGTCTGATGAATGTTATTTTTATGAACTTCATCCTCATTTCAGTTTTCACTTCCAGCTTCCCCCACCCCACTCCACCCCCGTCATTAAACTGTATCACAAAACAGTCACATCTCTGATCGCTGCTGGCTTGTTCTCCAGGTACACGAAGGGAGACATTTTATTTATTTATTTATTTAGGTCAATTCTTTAAGATTCCTTAAATGGAAGAGCTTTGGAATGAGGAAACTGTTGGGATGTAGGTGTGAGGTATCCCCCCAAAATTCGTGAGATAGTGCAAGAATGTTTAGAGGTGAGGTGCCTGGATTATGAGAGGTGTAACCTCATCAGTACACTAATAATCCACTGATATGGATTAACTGGGTAGACAGTTGGGGAGTGGCTGGAGGAGGTGGGTCACTGGGGGCGTGCCCTTGGGGTTGACATTTTATCCCTGGTGAGCAGAGCTCCCTCTGCGTCCTGAGGGCCATGTCCTGAGCTGTTTTTCTCCACCATGCCCTTCCTCACCTCAGCCCCATAGCTATGGAGTCAGCCAGCTGTGAACTGAGACCTCTGAAACTGTGAGCCCCAAATAAATGTTTCCTCTTCTAATTGTTCTTGCCAGGTCTTTTGGTCACAGCAGTGAAAAAGCTAACTAAACCAGAAACCAACAAGAAATTCTGGACTTTCTGAAATGTTGTGGTTACTTCATTCAAATCATCACCCTATAAAGAGAACAATTATGAGTTCTCTTTGCAAAGCAAAGGAGCTATTTAGCTACAAAACTAGAACTCAAACACATAATCCCAACCTCAAATGGTTGCAAAAATCTTTCAGAGATACCCAAGAAATAAACTTGATTTTCCAAGACTGTGTTCTCAGAGTTAAAATAGCTCAGGAAGAAAAGAAAGCATATGCTTTTATTTAGTATTTTTTTCCCTTCTTGCTGTAAATTTTACTATCCTATTATTGTCTTATGTTTAAAAATATCTCCATTCTCATTCAATAGCCCTGGAGCAACATGCCTGGCAAATTCACCATTCCCCAAATGTCTTCCCGTTTCCAAGTCAAACTCACAGCAGACACTACCCACCTAACTTCTCCAAGATAATGAATGACATACTAGCTGTAATATTTTGCCTCTGCTGAGACAGTGCTAGGACCTAGCAAGGGACTTTGAGACAGCTTTCTCTAGCCCCTTCGTCTTATGCATGAGGATGCAAAGACCCCGCCAAAAATACACTAGCCAGTAACTTACTTTCCAGGGGTGAAGAAAATCACTCCAAGCTACGATGCTGCTCCGACAGGGAGTCTCCTGGCTTCATCACTTGTACAATTTCTAATGTCTGCAGAAGGCAGAGGCAGCTGATTCCAAGAAATAAAAGCTCCCTATTAACATTTGCCTAAACTACAATGGATTTTTTTAAAAAAAAAATCTAGGTAATATATAGTGCTCAACTCTTAATATGTTAAGTGAAAAAGAAAGGGCACGGGGCTGGGATGGGGGCTCAGTGGCAGAGCACTTGCCTGGCAAGTGTGAGGCTCTGGGTTCGACCCTAGAACCACATAAACACAAATAAAGGCACTTGAGTACACACATCCATACACAACTAAAAATATATATATATTAAAAAAAAAAAGAAAGAAAGAAAAAGAAAGGGCAGATACCACACTGGAGTCTCAGGCCAGCTACTCCCAGTACTGAATTTAATTTATTTAATAGTATACTTTTATTTTACATTGGAAGCAATTCAAATAAGGATCCCAGATTGAAACTCCACAGGGGCACATTTTAGAGTATTCATGGCAGTGCCCCGGGGGGTCAGAAGAAGCTCAAGCGCAGGATAGGTTCACAGCACATTTGTTGAATGAATGACTCAAGAGAGAGGGACAAAAAAGAAAACTGCAACACACATACTGAGTGCGCAGACATGTATACACACACACACACAACACCTGGGTGGCTCTGACTGTCACAGGACAGGATGGAAAATGTCAGGAAATAACAGAGAGTGGAGCACTGCAAGGACCTAATGACATGCCATGTCTTGGAGTTCAACCAAGAGGAAAAGGAAAAACAGGTGAGGAAGATGGGGAAAGCTTATGACAGAGAAGCACAGTTACGTTTAGGCATTAACAACTGAGCCCTCCACCATCAGAGAGCCGAGAGAAAAAGCCAACTCCTGTGGATTCCTGGCTCCTCATTCACTTGAGCATTTATCAATAAGTGTAAGTAAATGGGAGGTTTGGAGAGAGGGCAACTTGGAATCCCAGTTAACCTCTATCCCATTTTTAAAAACCACATGCATTTTCAAGTTCACTCGAAGTAAACCAAGGGTGGAAACAAGTCATCTTGTAGCGAGGTATCAAAAACAACATGGTATCATTTCCTGAGCCACTTGTCACTAATTAGCCACACAAGTGTGGCCACTGGAACAGTTTGTTTTGTGGTGTTAGGGATCCAACCTAGGGCCTCACACATGCCAGGCAAGCACTCTACAACTGAGCTACACCCTGGGGCCAACAGAGTGGGGTTCTGTGGTTGCTAACACTCAGAACATAATGTTTTCTATAATCCAGTAGTATCACCTTTCTAAAATTCACTCTACCACCAGCCCTAGTATCTAAAGATAATATACCGCATAAAAGACCCCGGTGCTACTCATAAACTCCGTGTTTATATTACTGATTTTAACTTCCTTCAAAGCAATCATACGTTATGTTACCATTAATAGCACTGACTTTTTAAAAAAGTTTAGGGTTTAAGTTAACAAATTCATTCTTCATTTTCAAATACTGTGTAATACTGCACAGTCTACTTTCCAAAACAGTTTCACAAGGTCATCCCATTTGAACCTCATCTGAAACAGTTACAGCAGAATTTAGTTCCACCAAGAAAGACAGAATACAAAGAGGTTAAATAAATGACACGGTTACTGACCCCTGAGCAAAGGCTAAAAGGTGGGTCTCCGAAACATTATACATTCAATCCAAAATTCCATGGTTTTCTACTTCATAAGCAGCATATAAGCTGTTGCAAAATGGTCAGAGTACAGGAAAGGTATGGAAAGGCAGGAGGTCCAGGACACAATCCAAGGGAAATTCCACTTGTGAAACAAACAACTCAAGGGAAGCCTAAGGGAGACCACACGTGGTTTTTCCAGTTTGTGTGCCCACAAGAGTGGACATGGCAAATTCCCAACCCTCACAGAGCTTATGTTCCAACCAGGGACAGAGACAGGTCATAAACACATCCATAATATCTGAAAGTCAGAAGAGCTATCAAAAGGAAGGAAGGTCACACAACCTTGTAAAGGCACGACTCTAAGAATACACTGACTACTGAAGAATTGCACACTTTAAATGGATGGATTGTGGGATAGGCTGTATTTTTAAGCCACTTAAAAATACAGAGTTAAAAGAAAAATTCTTTTTTCTTAAATGCAGACTACAAGAATAGCAAACTATTGTGAAATAGGGTAGGCAAGGTATTAAACATCACAATTTTATTCTATTTTAAGCATCAAGTTAAGGCAGCAAGCTGATCACACATTCCCCACTAGGATCCCAGAAAGCCAACAGCTGGACTTTTGAACTTGGTAGTAGAGCAACTGCCCAGCATGCGTGAGGCCCTGGGTTCCATCCCTCACACAGGGGCAAACTAAACAGTAAGATGATTGAAATGACCTGCGTAGGACTTTACAAAGTATAATCTTAAATAGAGCATCCTGCCTCAATGACATCAAGTGATATGTTCAACCCACTGCTAAGTGGTCAAGTCCAACACATTTTCCCAACTTTCTTCAAACCATCTTTTCAGTTTTAATCAAAATGCAACGTGATAGGATAGGTCCGCAAGGCTACAGCTATGATGTGTGCTGTGCTGTACTTACAACTTCCCTGGGTAATTTGGTTGCTTACTCACATCCATGGGCTCATCCACCCATGAACCAGCTCATGTATTTGGCTCGGGTACTTTTCTTGGGAGGTAGGCGTGTGGAAACCAAACCCATAGCCTCACGGATGCTAACCACAAGCTATACCACTGAGTTACATCCCCAACTCTGTACAGATATATATTTTTTTAATATATATTGATGGACCTTTATTTTATTCATTTTTTTAAATGGATCCAAATATTTTTTTTAAAGTATTTTTTTTTAGAGAGAGAATTTTTTTTAATATTTATTTTTTAGTTTGCGGCGGACACAACATCTTTATTTGTATGTGGTGCTGAGGATCGAACCGGGCCGCACGCATGCCAGGCCAGCGCACTACCGCTTGAGCCACATCTCCAGCCCCTATTTTATTCATTTATTACATGCAGTGCTAAGAACTGAACCCAGTTCCTTACACATGCTAGGCAAGCACTCTACCACTGAGCCACAACCCAGCCCCGTTTTTTAAAATGATAAAATGCTTATACAAATGTAAAATCCTGCGGGGGGGGGGGGGAGGGGGGGGGGCAGCTGCAAAGCACACAAAGACAACATGTAAGTTCCCTGCTCCATAAAAATGTACAAAAGCTCACAATAACAATGTCAGGCCCCACAGGTGGAAACCTAATTTGCCTAACATCTGCATGCTGACTCATGATCACCAAACTTATTTTTAGATTTCTTTCTTTAGAGATTAAGCAATCTACATCATTTGGTTAATAATTTTCAATTAGAGCAAATACATTACATAAGCTATACCTAAGAGTTGAAAAATCTTACTCCATAAAGCTAACTGTTAACTAGATTAATGTTAGGTTCACCTCTATGAGATGCTCTAACTTGATTTTGGTTTTTTCATGACATTTTAGTCTCACACAATAATACATGCTTTCTTTACATTCAAATATATTTGCCTTTGAGAGAAACCACTTTATCACACTTTATCCTTTACTTTCACTTTTCCTTAGTTACACCCCCTATCTGACCTTCAAATCCCAGAGAGCACCAAGAATTAATGAGTGGTCCAAAAAAAAAAAAAAAAACATGGATTTGCATAATCAAAAGATAATTTTAGGGGCTAGGGTTGTAGCTCAATGGTAGAGCGCAAACACGAGGCCCTGGATTCGATCCTCAGCACCACATAAATAAATAAAAAATTTAAAAATAATAATAATAATAATTTTAAAACACTTATAGGCTATTTATCTGAGTTAATAATTAAAGAAATACAAAAGAGCCCAGCACTGAAATACAATATTTTTACCTACTGGATCACAAATCATTAGAAAAAGAGGCCAATGTCCAATACAGGTGAAATTAATATAAGTATTATGTGGCACAATGCGTTGATATAAACATTTTAGGAAGCTTTATTATTATTATTATTAATATTATTACTATTATTTTAGTTATACATGGACACAATATCTTTAATTTTGTTTGTTTATTTTTATGTGGTGCTGAGGATCAAACCTAATGCCTCACATGTGAGAAGCCAGCTCTCTGTCACTGAGTCCCCGCCTCAGCCTTAGAAAGCTGAATTTTTGAAAAACATTTAAAAAAACAATATTCTTTTACCCAGAATTTTTCTCCCTAGAATAGGAAATAACTAAAGAAAAATGCTACAAAATGGAGAACATCTACAAAAAGTTATTTATAAGCAAACCAGGGTGGAATGAATAATAAGCAAAGTGTACAGATGAAATACTACACAGCTATCAGAACGCTGTGGAATAGGTAAAAACATTTGGTAATTTTATATGAAATCCATTAACTTTTTGAAAACACAGAAAAAAAATAAAAATCACTCACAATTCTACCACTGAGACTAAAATTAATACTTTTACTATGCAATACCTATACCTTTTGGGCAGAATTGGTATAATGAGTTTTAATGTTAGATATTAGATTATTTTTAATATTTTATAATCCCACAATAAGCATCGCTGAGCAAATCTGTTTACTTTCTTGGGATACATTTCCCAAAGTACAACTACTGAGTTAATTAATTAAGCACAAATAGTGTTTTCTGGGGTGTGTGTGTGTGTGTGTGTGTTTAGAGACAGGTGCTCCTATGTTGCTCAGATTGGCCTTATATTCCTGGGCTCAAGCGCTCCTCCTGCCTCCCAGGAGCTAGGACTACATGTCACTGTGCCCCACTAAAGAGTGTATTAATTGTCATCTTTTCTTTTTTTAATCTAGTAAATAATACCCATCCTAGCCAAACTCTTTAATGTAGCACACTGTGAACAAAAATTAGGAAAAATAGCCAGGCTTAGTGTAATCCCAGCTACTGGGGAGACTGTGGCAAGAGAATCACAACTTCAAGGCTAACCTGGGCAACTTACCAAGACACTATCTCAAAATTTTTAAATTTTTTAAAAAAGGACTGGGTGCTCAGTGGTAGAGCACTGCCTAGCATACTGGGTCCAATCCCCAGCACCAAAAAAAAAAAGAAAAAGAAACCCCACAACACAAGTAATCATGTTTAAAATTTCCATTAATGAAATATCAGGTACCATGGTGCACATCAGTAATCCAAGAGACTCAGGAGACTGACACAGGAGGATTGCCACATTCGAGACCAGCCTCAGTAATTCAGTGAGACCGCGTGTCAAGATTTAAGAAAATAAAGCGGGGAGCCAGGGAGCTAAGGGTGTAGCCCTATGGTAGAGCAGCTCTGGGTTCATCTCCAGAACTGCTAGAACAAAACAACAAAAAATTTCAATTTAAGTTGTATGCGTATTGTTTCGCAATCTAAATTAATGATCCCTTGGACTAGCTTCAAGAATAAGGAAGCCCTAATTACTGGATTTTAATTCTCAAGATTTGGGATCCCTACTTTGATTCACACCAAATAAAATGCCTCTGACTCACAGCTAAATTCTTAATATTATGGTATTTTTCACTCCAGAGATACACAGTATTAATTCTGGACTAATTATCTCTTGGCAGGAACACCCTTTGCAGGCATGATATTCTTTTCTTGTTAAACTGGCTTTTAGTAGCTGTGACCCTTCAACCCTCCATCCCAACCCAGTTGGGGGGCATAAGACACCCCACTATAACTCTCCCCTATTGTTAGAAAGTTTTCATAACATTTTTTAAAAGGCTTAAGTCTATTCTTTTTTTTTTTTTTTTAAATCACAGCAAGGCCTTTCCCAAGAAAAACCATCTCATTTTAAAAAAATGGACCCATTGTTATGTACAATAATCAAATATCCCAAAACGCCATCAAATTTATACCTCTTGAGAGAAATAATGCTGCTCAATTTAAAATTTTAAAAAAAAATTATTTTGCTCAAAGCACTACAGAGAGATTCTCTGGATGCTCAAAAGGGTGGGGGGAAAATACCCTCATCATCCCTGGTCTTGGTGGGGACTGAGGAAGTCACAATGGTTACAATGCAGGGGGAGACAACACATGCATGCCGTCTGAACCAGGGTCCAGTAGGACACTAAGATTAGTCCCAGAAGGACAGCAGGGAGGATGGTGGGGAAGACCCCTGGCTGTCTCATGGCTACCATCCAGCCACCTTCTGCTCACACACAGCACTCATGCCAAGTGGCCCAGTAACCTTCTACACAGACGGGCATGATGAACTCTAATGAGTGCACCTGGTGTTCTCAGGCAGCAGCGCAGGGGGAAGGATATGCATCTGGATGGCAGACAAGTCTGGTTTCCCATCGTCCCTTCTCTGCCATCAACTTGCAGTCAGACACAGCCAAGTCACAAACTCCCCAGGATGGAGGTGATGCTGTGCTTCCTTACTTAGCATGACATATTCCTGCACCCCCAACAACACCTGCTGAATGAAGGGTTGGGCAGATGGAGTCCCTGCAGGGATTCAATGAGATGATGCTTGTGCCCCTACTATGTGATAGGTACTAAGTAAATGGCGGCAGCTCTCCCCCACCTTCCACCACTTCCCTCTCCTCCCCACAGCTCCATCCCCGCTCCACCCTCCCCTGCAGTGCGGCTCTCCCTCCTGGGAGGTTGACATCCCCAAGGTACCAATCATTGTTCTCTGAATAAATTCAAAATTCATGTTTTTTAGAAATGGATGAGTTAATCTGACACGGATAAAAGTTCATTACCTTTCCCCCCAGAATTAGCTATTCTAAAATTCTCCTTTTTTCCAATCAACCAACCAAAATCAAACACCCACTACAAACTCTAAACTGTGCTGGGCACTATGATAAAAATTAGGAATATATGACCGTACACTTAAGAACGCTAGACATGCTTGGAAGTAACATAGTAACGACGTGAAACAATTAACAAAAAATGATAAGCTATGAATCCTATTTATCAAAAGATTACTTAGCCCATGAAGTCCCCCATTTTCAATTCTGCCAATTTTTCAACAAAATTGACACAGGTGCATTAAAATAGATAGAAAATCGTAATCTAAAGCTTACTATGATTTATTATCACTGATGTTAATGGTATCAACAATTTTAATGAATACTATCAATAATCATTCACCTTTTTTAAAGAATGTAACTCTAAAAATATTAATACTTATTTAAAGTTAATATAAGTGCTACATTTGTTGTTCAACTCAAGTTAATTTTTAGGTGTTCCAAAATGGGACGATGGGACCTAATAGCTTAACTGAAAATTTAATTATATATGAAAAAGATAAAAATCAGGGAGCAGTTTTAAAACACATAAATACAGCCGGGGTGCAGTGGCACATACCTGCACTCAAGAGGCTCAGGCAAGATCACCTGAACCCAGGAACTAGAGGCCAGCCTGGGCAACACAGCCAGACCCCAGGAGTCAGGAAAAAAGACAAGAACATAAGGGATTTAGAAAGCATGTCAAAAGTTAATAGGGTGAAAAAAGCATTTTGATAGGAGTAGAGAAAAGTTAGAGGGAATTTATAACTTTCTTCAACTACTCCCAGGTGGAAAGTAAAGAGCCATTCTGAGTAGCAGGGAGTGGTTATGGAAATGCAGGTTTCCCCTCAACAACTGAAGCATTCTTTCTCTCAGGACACTTGGACCACGGACACTGTACTCATCCACAGTCCACTGTTGGGAAGTTTCCGTTCCCTGTGGTCAACTGTGGCTTGAAAATAGTAAGTGGAAATTTTCAGAAACAAATAGGTTTTTAAGTAACTTTTCTTATGGTATGTTGTTTTATTAACCTCTTCCTGTACCTAATTTAAAGTTATAGATATGTACACACACACACACACACACACACACACACACACGGGAGAAAGTTCCGTGTATGCAGGGATCGGAACTCTCTGCAGTTTCGGGCATCCCTGGGGGTCTTGGAACGGAATGCCTGTGGAAAAGGGGAGACTGATGTAACACACCCTCCACCTCTCACATTCAAGAAGAGGACAGAAGCCAGACATCAGGAATCGTGGTATGGGCACCCCCTCATGAGAGGGAAGACTGACCATGAGGATCACCCGGGTCCTGCCCATCCTATAATCCTGAATGAGCGCCTGTGTGCATAAGTCCTCAAGGGAAAGACCCCACTGCACACAGGGCTCCCCAGAAGGCAAGCTGAGAAAGAGATGAGTGGTGGGGAAGAGGCTCTCAGGATCAGCCCCCGAGGTAGAGGGAAGGAACAGAAGCAGAGGGGGACTCCTGGCTAAGAGGCAGGGGCTCATCCTATCCCACAGAGGGCTGCAGAAGAGGCTGACCCCAAAGAGTCAGGTCAAGAGGGCAGGCTGGACCCTTATACCCTGCCATCCATCAGTCACTGAATGGAGGCTGCACCCAGGACTTGACCTTAGGAGAAGGTCAATAACTAGGGCCAGCAGCAGAGAGACCTGGACAGTGAGGCACACATGTCATCCTTTACAAAGACTTAGAGAAGAGTGTTTGTGTACCAAGTACTGAGTTATCTCAAGGGCCACCTCGTTGGTGACAAGTCTGCATTAGGGAAAAAAACAGCAATAATGAAGTTTAATAGGACACCACACGCCCAATGCCAAACCAGCCTCAGTACTTCACAAAATTAAGTTGCAAAATATTCAGCAGCTCAACAGAAAATGCCACAGCACATAAATATTACAAACCAACCCAATAAAAAGGGGGGAAAACCCCACAAAAACCTAATTTCATTCTTATGAATAACCCACTCCAGCCTCCACGGGCCAAGTTTCAGGGGTTGAGAATTCTCAACCAGAACACTGTGGTTCTGCAAATCCTGAAGTTCAGCCACAGTTAGGGTCAATCAATAATGCTAAAATTAAATGTAAAGCTAAGCTTTTTAAAATAATCCTTCCCTCCCTGCCAAGAGAGGCAAACAATTAACTTACTGGTGGAAAACACACGAAAAAAAAAAACAAACACAAGCACCCAATCTCAACTGATTATCTTCTTACTGATAAACATGAACCATGCTCTGCCCCCTGCTATTAAGATCTGCTGGACATTCATTTCTTTATAAATTTATCTGTGGCTCACATCTATGAAAGGTGAGTATCCAAATTGAGACTTCATAAATCTCAACTGAAACTCAAGCCTAATACCATGAAAAATAAGCAAATTCAGAAAACAAAATACGACATGTTCTCAGAATATGCTTATTGCAAGGACAGTTATCAATTACTCTGCATTTTGATTCCATGCACCTGAGAAATAGTCTTCTATCATCACAGCAGCTGGATTTTCAAGAAATTCTTAAGAATTGACTGCATTTGGTTAAAATGTCGCTGAATGAACATAGCTGGGATGCAAACCTCCCCAAGGCTTTCCTTTTGCTCCTGAAGTTTGCATTTACACG
>NW_026000168.1:15971105-15986350 GCF_001458135.2 Marmota marmota marmota
GGATATGGTCCTGGCCTCAAACTGAATTATCTCAAGGGCCACCTCTTTGGTGTCAAGACAGCATTAGGGGAAAAATAGTAATAATAAAATATAGATGAAGAAAAGACATTCCACTCACACAGAGGCGAAGATAAAGTAGCTTCTGGTAGTTTAACTCCAAGTTTCTTCTGAAAACTGAGACAGAAGGAAAATACTGAGGAAAAGCGGACCTAAAGTGACCCAGCAAAGCAAAAAATGTGTAGCCCACCAACATGTAGAGAAGATAAATTTAGATCAATGGAGCAATAAAAATAGGTTCATCTGAGCTCCTAAGTTTGTGGATACTGTTATAGCAGCAACTGAAAACTAGTACAACTGCTCATTAAAATCTCTCGATAGATTTGAAGCAAGGCTTATGTTATTTATTATGCATTGTAATGGTTGCCTGTACGAATCTGGCCATCACTAAGAATTTCTGAATGAACGAAATCTTATAGACACCCTCATTACATGATATTAGAACCAGTATAGATTTTATTTCTTTAGTAAGATTTTTTGTTGTTCAACTTCTTATCCTTCCCTGATCTTCATTTGGCTTCTATAAATATTCCTGTAATATCTACAGCTAAGTAAACTTGTCTCTTTTAAATGATAATTAGCTTTGTCAGAGCAGTAAGTATAAAGTTCCCTAATTATGTGCTCAACTAATGTTTTCATAGCTTCAGATCTAATACACAATTCTATCTTTTTTTAATTTTTTTTTTTTTTTTTTTTTTTAGTTTTAGGTGGACACAATATCTTTATTTTTATGTAGTGCTGAAAATCGAACCCAGTGCCTCATGCAGGCCAGGCAAGCGTGCTACCACTTGAGCCACATCCCCAGCCCTCACAATTCTATCTTAATTGCTATAAAATCAGTGTGCATGTGTGGTTTTTTTTGTTTTTGTTTTTTGGGAGGTTTTTGTTTTGGTTTGGTTTTGGTTTTTTTTTAAAATATTTATTCTTAAATTTTAGGTGGACACAATATCTTTATTTTACATTCATATGGTGCTGAGGATTGAACCCAGTGCCTCGTGCATGCTAGGCAAGCACTCTACCACTCTGAGCCACAACCACAGCCCTATGTGTGTGTTTTAAATCAGTTTTTACTAACAATTTGAACCTTGAGAAAATGATTTGTCACTCTCCCCTTTGTGGAAACCTGTAATAAAAAAAATTTAATTTTTACATGGTCTAAAGCTGTTACTAACTTCTAGGTTTTATCCTATTCAAGACTTTCTGTCAATGGTTTGTTGTTCTACATTTTAAAAATTTAAGAATATAAGCTTTTTAAAAATACATGTATGTTCTTAAGTCCATGAAAAGTTATTTTGTTGTACAACGTGAGGTAACCAAACTTTCTTCCAAAAAATTGGCAAAAACATAACCTGTAAGAGAAAATATTTGCAAATCACATTAAGTGGCGAAAGTATCCAGATTATATAAAGAGCTCTTACAACTCAACAAGAGAAAGACCTTAAAAAATAGGCAAAAAAAACTTGAGGGGCTAGGGGTGTGGCTCAGTGATAGAGCACTTTCCTCCCATGCATGAGGCCAGGGGTCCATGCCCAGAAATCCCCTAACATATACACACAAATGTGAATAGACATTTCTCCAAAGATATACAGATGGCTAATAAATACATGAAAAGATGTTCAATATCACTCATCATTAGGGAAAGGCAAATTGAAATTTAAATGAGATATGATTTCATATCCATTAGGATTGGACATAGAAGGAATTCACATGACTATTGGTGGATGAATGAAAAGTAAAATGTGGTCTCTCCATGCAATGGAATAATACTCAGCCCTAAAAAGGAAGGAATTCCGATATAGGCTACATAGATGAACTTTGAGGACATTATGTTAAGTAAAATAAACCAGTTACAAAAAGACAAATACTGTGTTATTTCGTTTATATGATGCACCTTGAGTAAGCAAATCCATAAAAAGAATGAATGAAGGATGCCAGGGCTAGGGAGTTTGGGGGAGGTGAGTTGGCAGTACTGGAGATGGAACCCAGGGCCTCCTTCATATTAGGAATGTACTCTACCATTGAGCTACATCCCCACACTAGAAAGTTACTAGTTAACAGGTAGAATGTCAGCTTTATAAAATGAGAATTGTGGAAATGGGTAGTATGATGGCTGCAAGACTTATGAATATATTCAATACAACTGAAATGTACACTTAAAAATGGTTAAGCCAGGCGCAGTGGCGCTCAACTTTAACTCAGCTACTCAGGAGGCTGAGGCAAGAGGATCAAAGTGCAGGGCCAGCTTCAGCAACTCAGTGAGACCTTTTCTCAAAAAATAAAAGGGCAGGGGATGTAGCTCAGTGGTAGAGCATCCCTGGGTTCAATCGCCAGGCACCAAAAAAAAAAAAAAACAAGATGATAAGTTTTGCATGTATTCCACCACAATTAGAAAAAAAACTTCATTCTTTCTTCATGGATTTAAAATTTTGCCTTTATGCTATATTTCATTCTTAGAAGTGTGTGTTCATATTTGTTTCAATTGCTGTATTAGCTTTCCATCATCACAATAACTGAGATAATCAACTTACTTAGGCTCACAGTTTTGGAGGGTCTGATCCAACTGGCCCAGTTGCTGCTGTTGTGTTTTGGGTTGTAGTTGGGGTTTTTTGTTGTTGTTGTTTTGTTTTGCTTTCTTTTTTGTTTTGCAGTGTTAAGGATGGAACCCAGGGTCTCATGCATGCTAGGCAAGAGCTCTAGCACTTAGCTACACCCCAGCCCTACCTCTATTTTAAAAAGTTCACTAGTTAAAACCTTAGGCTCAATGCTACTAGAGTTGTCTTGCTTCCTTGTTTCACCATTAAACATATTCATCGCAGTTTTCTAGCAGATAAACTTTTACCCATTTAAAAGAGTTTATTTTCGATTTCATGAAATTGAGAGTAGAATGGTAGTTTCTAGAGGCTAGAGAAGGCAAGAAGTGAGGGGAGTCGATTCAGGGGTACCAAATTACAGTAAGACAAGAGCAAGAAATTCTGGATGACAATTAGATTAAAATAATGTACTGCACATTTCAAAAAGCTGGAAAAAGGATTTTGAAAGTTGTCAACATGATGGTAAATGTTTGAGAAGACAGATATGCTCAACCTGATTTAAATATGACTCAATGTATGCATGTAAATGGTTCCACACACACATGTATAGTTTATGTTTTTATGTATCAGTTAAAATTATTAAAAGTTCCCAGGGGGGGCTGAGGTTGTGGCTCAGTGGTAAAGGCCCTGGGTTTGATCCTCAGCACCACATTAAAATAATAAAATAAAGGTATTGTGTCCTACTACAACTAAAAAATAAATTTAAAAAAATTAATAAAAGTTCCATTTGAGGGCTGGGGCTGTAGTTCAGCCACAGAGTGCTTGCCTAAGCTCAACTTAAGTACTTAGGCTCACAGTTTTTTGTTGGGTTTTTTTTGTTTTTCGTGTTTTTTTTTTTTTTTACACCTAGCATGAATGAGGCACTATGTTCTATCCTCAGCACCACATAAAAATACACTAATAAAATAAAGGCATTCTACTACAAAAAAAAACTACAAAAAAAATTTTTTTTAAAGTTCCATTTGATTTAAATCTATCAGTTTTTATCATGAATAGATGCTGAATTTCATACTCTTCAGACCTGTGTCATGAACACTAACTGGATTTTTCTTAGTATAAAATAATATAAATAATTTATTATAAGAGTCAAGGTTATTGAACATCCTTATATTCCTGCAATGCAAATTATTTACTTGGGTGTGCATTAATTCCTGTTAACACACTGTTAGGCTGAATTCTTCAATATTTAATTTAGTATTTTCATATCTATTTACAAGCAACATTGATTTATAATATATACATGCTCCTTTCCTTTTCTCACCCAGTTTTAGTACCATGATGCTATTATCACCTTTAGAAGGAACAAAACGTGCTCTACAATCTAGACTCATTTTATAATATAGGGAAATATGTTTCTTGACAATTTGGTAAAATTCACCAAGGAAACCATCTACACCTCACATCTCTACCCAACTTTACAATTTTTATTATGATTATTAAACAATTTGTTTTCTACCTCTTCATGATTCCAACAAACCCGCCTATTTCATCTATATTTTTTTAATATTTATTTTTTAGTTGTAGTTGGACACAATACCTTTATTTATTTATTTTTATGTGGTCCTGAGGATCAATCCCAGAGCCTCACACGTGCTAGGCAAGCACTCTACCACTGAGCCACAACCCCAGACCTACATTTTTATTATGTGTACATATTTGTAATGTTACTGTCATCTATACTCATAATGCCCCTTTTCTCATTTCTAACATTCTATATAATTACATATTTCTTTTTTTCCCCTAATCAAATTCACCAAAAGTTCAATTTGTTGCTCTAATTTTTTTAAAAAAAGTTTTGGATTCTATTTTCAGGTTTACTGGCTTATTTTCATTTTAATTTATAAATATAAAAACAGGGATCAACTTCTCCTTTCAGAGAGGATTAGGAGGTTATTGGTCAAAGGATGCAAACTTGCAGAAAAATGAAAAAATAAAATTTAAACTAAAAAGAAAAAAGTGGATCTGTAATCCCAGCTACTCAAGAGGCTGAGGCAGAAGGATCACAAGTTCAAGGCCAACCTGGGCAACTTAAGGAAAACCCTGACTCAAAATAAAAAGTAAACAAAGCAAGGGGTGTAGCTCAGTAGTCACACACTCCTGGGTTCAATCCCCAGTACTGTATATTCAAATTCATTTTGAATTTGTTTTTTTCTGTTGCTATTATTGCTGTTCATTTGGCTTATTTATTTCCTACTTTTCTAATAAACATATCATCTCAATACTTCTTTGGCCCCATCTGCTAGAACATCCGTCTGGCAAATGTGTCAGATCCTGGGTGGATCTCCACCTACTCCTTTCCTTGTCCCATGTCATCCCTAGTTTGGCTCTACATTCTGTGGAATTCTGTTGCCCATCTTGCAGATTACCGATTTTATCTATAATCACATCCATTTGATTCTCAAAAAGATTTTTTTTTCAGTTCAATGTGGACATTTTTAAGGTCCCTGAGAACTTTGCTGTTCTGAATGATCTTCATTCACAGCAGGCTACTTTATTCTGACTACCTCAAATCTCTTTGAAGATACCAACGCATTTTCAGCTTCTCATACATTCTCCAAAGTTTGCTTACTCTGGCCTTTTTCTTTGTTGGTGTTTATTTTTCTCAACTGCCTGGTGATCCTTTGATATGCATTCATACTGTGGAACAAAAACTGGGCCAATTGATGAGGGTAAGGAATGCATGGTTCCTCTCCAGAACTGGGGCTCTCCTAGGGTGCAGAAGGTGTCCAGTGATGGACTTTGCTTTAGGATATGAAAGGTGAGCAAAGAGTTGGGGGGGGTGGCTCAGTGGTAGACCAGTTGCCTGGCACATGCAAGACCCTGGATTCCATTCCTGACACTGAAAAAATAAAAGGGAACAAACAAGGAAGCAGGTTGGATTCTTTCTCCCAGTGGTGAAGGACTTTTGCAGATACCGTCTACTGGAGAGCTGACCTTTCCTTGCCCTTTTTTCGAGGGATGCCCACAGCAATCTGAAGTCATCCTCTGCTCCTCTCTCAGGTCCCTAAGGCAACTCCACATACCTTGCCAGACAGGGCCACTCAATTTCTTTAAAGCACAGTTCTCAGTTAGCCAGGGGTCACTGCAATAAATACAAAACTTCATTGTCTTAAATATTACTCTAGGGCTCCTTCCTGTGCGAAGCTATTAGTCACTGTAAGCTCTGCTTTTAACTCCCTTGGCTTCTGCACCTGTGTTTTGAGTTGTCCTCTTTTTTATTAATTTTGTTTTGTTTTCCTTTTATTGATCTAATCCCATCTGTTTTTAGTCTTCTAGGAATTCTTTATGGTTTAGTTTACTGAAGGTAGGCGTTCCTTCTAATTTTCCAGCACTTTTCAGACTTTTCTTTTGTCTATTTTGGGGGGGGGGGGCAGGGGTTCCTTATTTATTTATTTACTTACTTATTTATTTATTGGTGGTGCTGGGGGGACTGAATCCATGGCCTTGTCTATGCTAGGCAAGCACTCTACCAACTGATCTACGTCCCCAGCCCCTATCTTTTGTTCTTTTAAAGGATTTTTGGCAACAGGGAAGCTACATGAGTAGGTACTACTACCTGTCTCAAAATCTAGGTTTGTCCTATGGAATTGTTAAATGAAATTTTCTTTTTTATCCAACCTGTTTTGATCATGGGACTCTAAACTAGCACTCTGCTAGAGAACTGGGAAAAAAAAAAAAAAAATCATTCTTCTGAGTTCCTAGTTTCTGGTAAACAAAACAAAATTTTACACTGTCCAGGTAAAAATAAGTGACTATGTCTAATTAAACAGGGTAAGTTCCAGGTAAGAAGTGACATTTAGGCAATGTTTTTCAGGATGAGAGAAGACACTATGTTTAATGAGAAAGGCAATCGGGGAGGTGCAATGGTAACTTCACCAGATTTCAAATGGGAAAAAGATTTATTCATTTCACTTATAAGAAATCAAGAGTTTGATCTAATAAATAAAAAAAAAAAAAAGGCAGTCACAATACATCTAAAGCCAGTGAGGATGTAAGGGCTTGATTTTTCAGACTTGATTTGATTTCTGTAGGAGTGGAAACAGGTATTGCTTCGACGAATTTTATCCACCACAAATGCCAAGTCAAGTATTTCACAAGAGTTGTGACATAAATTTGAAGAAAGCAAAGACATGGAGGAAAAGCTAAATGGGAAAGATACACACATATCCAAATTAATTTCCTCATGGAGATAATGGCAGACCTGGGAATTTAAGGTTTTAATGTCACTGTTCTTCAGCTTGAAAGAGTTGCTACAGTAATTCATGCCACAGTGGGAGAGAGAGAGAGGCTACCGGAGGTTGTTCAAAAAAAAAATGTGGAGCTGAGGGTGTAGCTCAGCAGAGCACTTACCAAGCATGCTCAAGGCCCTAGGTTGATCCCCAGCAATGAAGAAAATTTAAAAAAATAAAATCCACTGTTATTTTAGGTTTTACTATTGAAAGTACTGGGGCAAGACCTGGATAGGTGCTTACTGGTCCCATCCTGACTAGAGAACTACTGCTGGACTCTCGAGGAATTTTAAAACTCTAGAAATTTATGCAAAAACTGGAGTTTCCAGTTTGTCTCGAACAACCACAAAAGTTGACAAACCCAGCCCCACATTCCCATAGAAAGAGCAGTCCACTGGAGTAAAGGGTACGTTGGCAAATTTTAACAACTGTCTCTCTCCAGAGAGAAAAATATTTTTAAAAGGCTCTGGCCTTTAGTATGTGTCTTGGTGTAAATATTCCCCCCAAAGTCTGATCTTGAGTTCCCAAAAGGATTCCTATATTTCTCACCAGCCTGTCCTATCCCTTCTGTCCCTTTACAAGAACTCCTGGGCTTGGTCCAAGTTGTCTTGGACACACTATCCCAATCATATCATATCTAAAAATCGTCATTTAGGTACCACATTGTGGGGGAACACTGACCAGCCAGGGCTGATGGAGAAGCCAGCAATGATGAGCTTAGAAACATATCCAAAAACCAGGGTTGACTGCAGTGGGGCTATTCCAACAAAACCTGGGTAGGGGAGAGAGACTCTCAAGCTGCAGAGAGAAGGGAAGACGGGCAAGGAGGCAAGTACCAAATTGGCTGGTGGGGGGAGGCACTTCCATTCCAGGATTCTTGACTCTCAAATTTCAATTTGAATTGCAAATGACATTAAAATAGCTCACAACATTTTTATGTATATTAAAGGAAAATGTGGATTTCTGAAAGACTCAGAAATATGTGTCTAAAGAAAATATGATAACTATCCTCCAGTATCTACTGAGCTATTCAACAGAAGAATCTATTTCAACACCCATTATGCTAATTAACAAGCCATTTTATTTGCCACAGTAGAGATCCATTTCTAACACTTATTATATGAATTTGATCTGATTAAAAAAAAAAAAA
Source organism: Marmota marmota marmota (assembly GCF_001458135.2). Lineage (NCBI taxonomy): Eukaryota > Metazoa > Chordata > Mammalia > Rodentia > Sciuridae > Marmota > Marmota marmota. The sequence continues at coordinate 15,979,133 of NW_026000168.1, forward strand.
ACTATAAAAACAGCAGAGGCTTGCAACAGCTGTCTCTGGGGAAGCCTTTCTGATGAAATGCGAGATATCTATCCTGGGATGCAAACTTTGGTTATAGCAACTGCCCACACCTAGAGACAGACTTAAGCACGTAATACTACCTGGCTTTAGGTTTTATGTTTAATGTAGGGTTTTTTTGGTTTGGTTTGGTTTGGTTTGGTTTGGTTTTAAGGAAAAAGAGAGTAGTGGGAGATGGTATTTTTTGATGGCATTATGCACAAAAGAAAAGCAACTGAAAGCACAAAATGTATTACTGGTGGCTGCAATATTTAGAAAAGACAGTAAATTCAGTGCTCTTTTGAAAATGCAAAAGGAGGCTTAGGAGGGCTCAGGGGTTGCATGCACAAGGCCCAGGGTCTGATCCCGGGCGCCATGAAAAAGATAAAAAGGCTGCAGACACACCAGTGAAGACAGCTCCTCAAGACACTGTGATTTCCTAGCTTGGACCTTTTGCAACTTCTCTCATGTGAACTGTTCTGGTGACCACGGCATGTGACTGTACATCAGTACACCAAGGGGAAAAAACCACATTCCGGTTTTATTCTTGTTTTAATTCTAATCTTTAATTAGGCATCTAACTTCTCCAAGCTTCATTTTCTCTGAGACTTCCCACCCAGCCTACTTGCCAAGTCTCTTGCTATAAGAATCAAAGGGAAATGTTTTATAAACTACAAAATGGTATCCAATGGAAATTTGCACATTATAAGTAACAAGAGTGATCGCTATAATGACTCATTTTTTGCTAGTGTTAGATAAATTAAATTCTTAAAGAAAGAAGAACCTTTCACTCCAGTGGCTTTTTTATGCCCGATAAATGTTTATCATCAGTGACTTGGGAGGCTGAAACAGGAGGATCGCAAGTTCAAGGCCAGCCTCAGCAACTTACTGAGGTCCAAAGCAACTGAATGAGACCCCTGTCTCAAATTTAAAAATAAGAAGGGCTAGGGATGTGGCTTAGTGGTTAAGCACCCCTGGGTTCAATACCCAATACCAGTAAAAATAAAAAATGTTTGGGCTGGGGTTGTAGCTCAGCAGTAGAGCAGTTGCCTCGCATGTGTGAAGTACTGGGTTTGATCCTCAGCATAACATAAAAATAAGTAAATAAATAAAGAGATTGTATCCATGTAAAAATATTTTAAAAGAATAAAAAATGTTTATTGAATGCCACCCATACGCACTAATGGGGCATGCTTGGAATACAAAAGAGAATGGAACAGGACTCTCATCCTCGACAGGCACAGGATCTAATACAGACTCTCAGAATGTCAGGTACCTGGCAACTGTAGCCATGCTCCTGAGTCCTCCTAGGATGCCTCTGAGGCAGGATTACCTTGCCTCTAAATACTGTGGCTGTGTGGCTTCTCACTACTTAGTGGAGCAGCCCGTACCATCTGAACCAAGTTCCTTTCCTTAACTGAGGGACTTACTAGAAAAGAAAAACGCAACACAGAGTGACGTTCTGGGGCAAGGCACTCCAGAGCCATCTGGACCCCGTAAGAAGGCAGTTAAACCCGGGGAAGTCGAGGATGGTTCCTAAGGATGAGCTGTGGCCCGTCCTGAGGGTCTGGCCAATCCATTACTATTTTGGAAATGCTATTTCACCAGCAAGGAACACTCTTCCAAATAAAAATGACTTTGCTGTCTTATTAGTGGTGGGAATAGACATAGGAGTTTTGTGTATCAGGCTTGTATTTTTCAATCAGTAGTTAAGTCTTCCTTGTACTCTTAACTGTAAAGACAAGTAGCAGATGCAGGGCTCCCGTTTCAGAGCCAGGCTGCTTCAGTTCAAAACTGGGTCTTGCCTCTACCAACTGCGTGTGTCTGGGCAAATTATCTGGATCTGTAAGCCTCAATTTTTTTTTATCTATAAAACAAGACTGATTATCATGCCTGGGTTTTGTTTGTTTGTTTGGCTATGATGGGGATGGAACCCAGGGCCTCGTATGTGCTAGGCAAGCACTCTACCGCTGGGCTACAGCCCTGGCCCTGTGGTACCTGCATATAGATAGGGTCACTATGAGAATGGAATGAGACAACACAGCAGCCCTTAAACTGCAGTTCACACAGAGGCTCAGGAGTCCATGAGAAATTTTTACTTGTGTTATTTCAGTGAAAAAATCTTTTAAAATCTGCTTAAAAGGCATATTCTGAATCACATGCCTAGAAAACCAACTTGTGCCATATGATTTCAGTGACTTTTTTTTTTCTTCATCTAATTGGAGGACAGAAACAACCTAATATGAAATTGAGGCATCTGCACTAAGAAAGTCAAATTATGCAATTATGATCTATACAGTGAAATATTTTACAAGAGTTTAAAAGATAAAAGTGGTGGGGGGTTGCAACAAAAGACCCAGGGCATCACAGGCGCACATTCAGCCAGGGATGCCTGCTAGCACAACAGAGAGCTGGCTGTGGGAGACTATCAACTGTGGTATCATGGCCAATTTTCATTGGCTATATTTAATTTATAATGCTTACACAGCTTCCCCAATCTGAAAAAAAAAATCTCAAAATTTTTGAGCAACACAACTTGAAAATCCCACACCTGACCTTTTGTGACAGATGGCAATCACGTCCTGGACGTGCCTAGCACAATGGCACATGCCTGGGCTTGTGGTCCTAGGTACTGGAGAGGCTCACTTGAGCCCAGGAGTTCAAAACCAGCCTAGGCATTATGGTGAGAACCCATCTCAAAACAACAAAAACACAGGCACACTAAAAATATTAACATGAAATTACTTCTGCGTGCAAAGGATAGTGAAACATAGATGAATTTCATGTTTCAGCTTGGGTCCCATTCCCAGGATAGCTCATTAGATATAAGCAAATATTCCCAAATCTGAAATCCATTTGCTCCTAAGCATTTCAGATGAAGGATTCTCAACCTGTAAAGCTATAAAAGCACTAAGAGCATGAAGATTACGCCCTCTTCTTTGCTCATATAGATTTAAGTAACATCATAATAAAGATAGCCACACTGCAGTTATATAAGAGAATGTTCTCGTGCTTGGGAAACATATGGTGAAATATTTAGGAATAAAGAGGCAAGATATCTCCCACTTACTCTCTCACATTTCAGAAAAATCATATGCATATATATTATAGTACAGTGTGTATATAGTAGAAAGAAGAGTATGATAAAGGAAGTTGGGGGCGGGGTAAACAATTGGTGAATCCCATTAAAGGCTGGGGTAGCCAAAGAATCAAGGCACCTCCCAACATAAAGGGGCTGCCCCTCCCTCTTGAGGGAGATCTAGAACTCCCCTAAGGGTATTATTAGAACAAGGACTCATCTGGAGAAGGGGTCTGACATCAGAATTGCATGGGAGGCTTTGTCAGAGCCCTAGAATACTCCACCTCAGGCTGGGGCTGTAGCTCAGCAGCAGAGCATTCGCCTAGCAAGGCCTGAGGCACTGGGTTCGATCTCAGCACCCATAAAAATAAACAAGTAAAATAAAGGCATGCTCTCTATCTATAACTACTATATATCCATCTCTTCTGAGAAGCAACCCCACAGCAACCCTCTCAAGGACGAACCTGTATAGTAAGCCCCTCTGGAGTTTTAGAATACGAGGATAAAAATCACCCACAGAGGGGAGGTATCAACTTGGTCTCCAAACTATCAGAGTGAAGTCCTTTATGAACACTACAGGGCAGGGGACGCAGCTCTGGGGTCGAGCATTTGCCTGGCATGTGAGAGGTCCTGGGTTCCACCCCAGCCCCACATCCCAAGATGACAGAAGAAATAAAAACCCACAGAGGAGCTGGAAGAAAAAGAACCCAAAGGCTTCACTACACCGCACTGATTTTAGATCTAACCTTTCTGATGTGTAACTTTACAAAACCAGGAGTCCCTGAAAGAAACAGACCAAAAGAACAGCTGTGTTCTCCTGGGCGCTCCTGATGCATCTGTCCCAGGCGCAAGTGGGGCGGGGTGGAGGACTTTCAGCCTGAAGCACAACAGGAGCCCATCAGGGCTCTTCCCCTTGCTATCAGCAAACCATTCTGCCCAGAACCGAGACTCCGTGCCTGGGTGGGACATCTCTTCCTAGAGCACTGGGAACATGGCATCCTGTCAGTCACCTTCACCCCTCCATTAGCAGCCCTTCCTCTCTGCTCTAAGTCTATACTGTTCCTAGCTTTGAGTCAATGCCCAAGAAAAGGGTCACAGCTCCCTCCTGCGCCCTGCAGTGTGTTGGGCTGCCATTGCTCCCGGGCTCCAGGGCACTGACCTCCCAGACCCCGACTGAGGAGACCTATCCCCTGCCTATCTGAACACTCTGGCTTGCTCTGTTTTCATGGTCAGATCTTCCCAGTACGGAAAATAGTGCAGCAAGGAGTAAATTTATCTCATGAAAGACAGATAAACAGAGTCATGTTTTTTCAGACTGTAGGTCTCAACTCATTAGTGGATCACAAGATCAATGTCATGATGCAAAAATTACCAAGTTGAAGCAGGAAGATCGAAAGCTCGAGGCCAGCCTCAGCAACTCACTGAGATACAACCTTGAGTTCCTAGGAATTCTTTACCTGGAAGGATGATGGTCATTTATGCATCATCTACTCTCCAGGAATCTCACCAAACAAGAGTTAGGGAGGTTCTGTGCGCATATGCACATGCAAAACGCACCTGCAGCTGTCTCATTGTGTCCTCTCAAGCCATTCTTGTGGCTCCAGCCAGCCTGAGCAGGCTTTTTCTGATCATCTGCATATTCATGAGGCTGGATGAAAAAGCACTAACCCCTCCACTCAAGCCCTCAAGAACAAAGCTGCATTTTCTCACAATGATTTTATCTGCGAGCTGTGTTCAGTGCCTACAAACCTAGCTATTCAGGAGGCTGAGGCAGGAAGATTGCTTGAGCCCAGGAGTTTGAGGTCAGGTTGGGCAACAGAACAAGACTCCCTCACAAGTGGGGGAAAAAAGATTTTGATCTAAGGGAAGAAGTCAGCAGCTACAAGATCTTATCATCCAGAAGCTATATGAACAAAATTACCTACCGAAAAATAAAAGTGCTGTATAAACATCACAAGAAGATGAGATTCTGGTGTTAATGACCCCACTAAGGTATTATTCTGCATATTGGTGTGAAATGCCCTGGTCTCTGTTTTGATCAATTTTTACTATTTAAATAAATAAAGCTGGAAAAAGTCAGGGACTTGCTAGCACCAACATGAAGGATCACTGACAGATTCCTCCTGCACAGGAAATGAGAACAACCTGGAGTTGGATTTTCATTCGGTACCTTCCAGGATCACTGTGCACGCTGATGAAATCAATGTCTCATGAGCAGTGAGATGATTATTTTAAGGAAATTTATTCCTTCTAGGCCACTCAGATAAGCAACGATTGAGTTACTTCAAAACTACCCTTTCATGATTTACCTTAGCTCTGCAGTGCACTGTTGGGGATTCTTTCTTCTATTCTCAGCTAGTAGACATTTTGAAGCCTTAAGGCCATCGGGTATTAGAGACTCAAGTCATAATGGGTACTGTTCACTTCAAAAGGCTAGAACAATGACATCCTCAAAAATGCCCAAGTTTTTCGGTCTCCAGGAGCCAAAGAAAAGTAAAGAGAATCATTTGGGGTCATTTAGATGCATTGAGAAGCTGATCTCAAGGAATAGAACATTTTTGTGTTCGAAATAAGACACCCAAATCAGATTACTAGACACAAGGCTCTTTGGAAGTGTTGGGGAGAATGTTAACGGCCCCTAAAGTTTAAGAGCAATTTATAACCAAAGCCAAAATAGAACGAATCTAGGACAGAGAAATCTGAGTCAGGTTCAACTTGTCCAGAGAAGTCAAAGAAATCTACTGGAAGACACTGAACCTCATGTTCAGATTTATAAATTATGTGAATTGGCACAAGCTTATACTATGGCATATTATTATGGGGTTTTTAGGGGGTTTTTTTTGTTTTTTTTTCCTGGTATGGGGGATTGAACTCAAGGGCACTCGGCCACTGAGCCACATCCTCAGTCCTATTTTGTATTTTATTTACAGACAGAGTATCACTGGTTGCTGAACTCGCAATCCTCCTGTCTCAGCCTCCCAAGGGATTACAGACATGTGCCACTGTGCCCGGTATTATGATTGTATTAGAATTCTGAATTTGGGGGCTGGGATTGTGGCTCAGTGGTAGAGTGCTCGCCTAGCACGGCGGAACCCGGTTCGATCCTCAACACCACATAAAAGTAAACGCATTGTGTTGTGTCCATCTACACCCCTAAAAAATAAATTAAAAAAAGAATTCTGAATTTGACAGTGGTGTACAGAACTTGACAGTAGAAAAAAATCCCCTTAAAGATGGGGCCCAGGGACAGCAATATGGCTCAGTGGTTGAGCACCTGCTTAGCATCCCCAAGACCCTGGGTTCCATCCCCATCACAAGAAAAAAAAAACAATGTTGCCAACATGTTAAGAATAATAATTACATGGGGCTGGGGATGTGGCTCAAGCGGTAGCACGCTCGCCTGGCATGCGTGCGGCCCGGGTTCGATCCTCAGCACCACATACAAAGATGTTGTGTCCGCAGAAAACTAAAAAATAAATATTAAAAAAAAATTCTCTCTCTTAAAAAAAAAAAAAGAATAATAATTACAGATATCAGTGACCTTTTTTTCCCTCTTTTTCCAGTGTCAAAAATGATCCCAAGGGCTGGGGTCGTGGCTCAGCGGTAGAGCACTCACCTAGCATGTGTGAAGCCTTGGGTTTGATCCTCAGCACCACATAAAAATAAATAAATAAAATAAAGGTATTGTGTGCACCTACAACTAAAAAATACAGATTAAAAAAAAAAAAATGATCCTGAAGAGCTGAAACCATGGACAGAGGGATTCCAGGAACTTGCCACTCCATTCCTGAACCAACTGAAGTCACCAGAGGTATAGGAAGAAGGTCCCAGAGGAAAGTCAACCCTCTGATTATTCTGGCTTTGCATGTGTATTTATCCGTATTCTGCAAAAACACCACTAGGCTGGGTAAAACTCAGTCTTCTCTCCCTTGTCAGTCTTTGTCATTTTCTCTGAAAATGGCTCTCCCACACAGACCTTCTCCTTCTCTATATACTCTAAAGATACAGCTTATGAACAATATGTTTATAAGCTCCAGGAGTGGAAGGATGGTACCTTCTTCATCTATATCTCATATATATATATATATATATATATATATATA
>NW_026000168.1:15986360-16025991 GCF_001458135.2 Marmota marmota marmota
TATATATATTTCAATCATCATTTACAGGCTATGTGCAATGGAACAATGCCTATAATCCCAGCAACTCAGGAGGCTGAGGTAGGAAGATGGCAAGTTTGAGGCTAACCTCATCAATTCACCGAGGCCCTCATTAACTTAGCAAGGTCCCATTTCAAAATAAAAAAACAAAGAGTTGGGAATGTGGTAAAGCTCAGTGGTAAAGGATCTTTGGGATCAATTCCCAGTACAAAAAAAAATAAAAATAAAAAAAATCATTCATAGGATTGAAACAAAGTGATCCTGAAGCTGAACTTCAGGAGAGGAAACTGAAAAGGAAAAGAAAGGGGGGAGAGAAGAAAGTTTTTACTCCCCACACTCAAGGTTTTATACCAACAGACACCCTGAGGTCATTATTTCTATCTTTCACTTACATAAACAGTATCTTGCTTCACAGACCCTAACTACATTTGGACAAAATACTCTCCAAACTTCTAAATTAAGCATGTTAATGTTCAACAAAGTCTGTAAAGAACTATCCAAGTCAGTCACATGTATTGTGACCTCAGAGGCATAAAGAGGGTTTTTTGTTGCTGAGATAGATAATGGCCTTCAGCCACCTCTCCCTAGCTCAGTGTCCCTGGGAATGACACTTACATCCATGGGCTTCAATTTCTTGAGTAAGGGATAATTATACCTCACCAAGAGGCAGTTACAGCCTCCCAACAATCAAAGGCTAACTAGATGTGAATTATATAAGAGGCTAGAAAAAAATCCTTAATGACTACTTCAGCCAGTTATTACTCCAATGACAATCTTGTGTGACCAGTGATAATGGGGGATTGGGGGGGAGACACATCAATAATATTGAAGACTTAAAAAAAAATTCCATCAGAAGATCAACAAGGAGTGGGGAGAGAAACCTAAAAGCTAAGGCTGGTACCGTACACACAACAGCTCATTTGATCTCACAACCCTTTGTAAGCATGTATTATTATTTCACATTACTACTGAGGAAACTGGGGCGTAGAAAGCAAGTCTAACAGCCAGTAACAGGGAAGTCTAACATTTCAAGCACATGTTCTTCACAGCCTGCTAGTCTGTTAACAACCCAACTAGAAAGTAGCTCATCTTTGAGACTGTATAATATGTAGCAGTTCAACCTTGAGTTTTTGGGGTTTTGTTCTTAATATTTTAGTGCTTAAGTCTGGAGATGCGGCTTGGGCTCAGTGCAGAGTGCTTGCCCACCATACACAGGACCTGGGTCCAATCCCCAGTATGGCAAAAAAAAAAAAGAAGAAGAAGAAGAAGAAAAGTTTCTTAGCCAGACACAGTGGAGCACATCTATAATATCAGCGGTTTGGGAGGCTGAGGCAGGAGGATGGCAAGTTCAAAGCCAGCTTCAGCAACTAAGTGAGCAACTTAGCAAGACTTCTGTCTCTAAATAAATATTAAAAGGCCTAGGGACAAGGCTCAGTGGTTGAGTTCCCTTAGGTTCAATCTTGGTACCAAAAAAAAAAAAAAAGAATACTTGACCTGTAGCTCAGTGGTAGAGCACTTGCTTAGCACATGTGAGCCCTGAGTTCTAGTCCCCACGAGAGAAAAAAAAAAAAAAAAACGTTCTGATACTTGCAAATAAAAATAAGGATGCCAAGCTGGTATACTGAGGAAAACAACCAAAATCAACAGCATATAGTCACAAAGCCACATGGAGAAGCACATCATTTCAATATGACGCAAGAGACAAGAAGCATGGGTAAAAAATACTTGAAATAGATTTTTAAGGGGGAAAAAAAGATTCCTGACTTACGTTTTTCATCATCAGCATGGACCAGAGATGCTGCCCTGGACAACACATCCAACGGTGTCTCCATTCCTGGTTGAGCCTAAAAGGAAAATAGAGAGGTGAGGTGGGGGGAAATAAGGAATTTAAACAGAACCCAAAAGACTTTTAGAATTCTAGTAGTTAGCAGGACTGGAAGTGTAGCTCAGAGAATGTACTTAGCATGAATGAGGCCCTGGGTTCTATCCCCATCAACAGAATAGGAAAAAATAAATAAAACTCTAGCAATCAATAAAGAACAGTTCCTCCAGTAAATACAAATCACTGTTCCAAGGATGAAATCCTTTCATCTGAAGAAACACAAAGGTCCGGTTCAGGAACAGAGAAAAGGGTTGAATTCCATGCTATCTACCAAGCTCAAGTTTGCCAACTCCAGGAAGCAGCTCATGTGAGTACTAAAAAGAGGAATATTGTGAACATTCATGCCCATGTTATTTGTCTTATAAATGTTTATGCACGTGTGTAACGTGTCTGTACAGACATAACCAACAATAAATAGCTTTCAGAACAAAGGCTCTCTGTGAACACAGCATTACTGCCGGCCTGTGATTTTTGAGGTGGTGGTGATGGTTAGCAGCGGTAGTTGTTGGTTTATTAGTTTCCCAGAAACGACTAAGATTGAACCATCTTGTTCTCTCACCTCCCTAGCTGAGGGGCTACTGTAGACCCTCTTGGGGCAGTAACCAGGGCGCCTGCATGACCACGCAGGTGTCGCTTCACATCTGCAGCATGTTCCTGAAAAGTGGTGTGAGAATCCCACTGGCTAATTAAATGGACTTAAATCTATTAGGATTTTTATTTTTCCTCATGATGTTAGAGACGGAACCCAGGGCCTTGTGCAATCTAGGCAAGCACTCTACTTCAGAGCTATGTCTCCAGCCCAGGAATGTTTAATTTTAAATGTTACAATTTATAGTACATATTGTACTATCATCAATGCCTATCAATTTATGTAGCACCACGGATTTTATGTTTCTCTGCAGTGCTGTGGGTTGAGCCCAGGCCCTCAGTGGAATCCTTGTCTTGCATGCTAGGCAAGCAGTCTACCACTGAGTTACACCCCCAGCCCACAGCACTACGTTTTTTTTAATAAGACTGGATTTTTATATTTAACTCTGCTTCCTGCTAGGCATGGTGGCACATATCTGTAATCCCAGTGGCTCCAGAAGCTGAGGCAGGAGGATTTCAAGTTCAAAGCCAGCCTCAGCCACTTAGCATACAGACCTTGCCTCAAAATAAAACATTAGAAGGGTTGGAGATGCCGTTATCTAGAAAGCAAAAACTGCATAAGAGTTCAAGGTGGAGGAAACCCCTAGAAAACTAGATTGCTTTTGCCTAGCTTCCCTTTTCCAGATTATTTAAACACACGGTTATTAAGGAAACATACACATCCTATTAATTCAACAACTGAGGAAAAGCCATTCTTTACTGTACCCTTTGAAAATGCAAAGCATTTACTCAGTATTTTCAACATATCCTGACTATCTACTATGTCAGGACAGGTTACAGCATGTGACACCCTGCTTTTCTATATAATCTTCATACTTGAGGCCTTCAAAGAAACACCAATCCTTCATCTTGCCGTGTGACCTCATTCAATAAACATGGACTACCTAAAGGAAGGACAAACAAACAAAGCCCAGTTGCCTTCAAAGAATGTTCCATCTGCAGAGCAGGTAGTATGTAAGAAACGTGATTCATGGCTGTGTTTTTTCAAAGCATTTTGTACTGCATGCTTATATTTGGTAAGAATAAAAATGTTTTCCTATGGTAAATTTGGGGAACCCTGCAGCAAATCAAGTTAAACAGCATATTTTCCTGCATGTGCCCTGTGCGGGAGACAAAGGCAGTGAAGCTGGTAGCTTTATGTACACAGAATCACTCAGTTTCACTGGCCCTTCTTTGAACCTAAAGTATCTCTTGGGGAACACTTAAGGCAATATTAGGCTGCGGCAAAATGTGCCAAGGGCCAAAACAGGACTGCAAACAAAGTCCTAGAGAAATACAGATGAATTCTGAAAGGCTTCGCAGAAGAAAGGGAACCACAGCTCAGCCTCTGAAGAATGAATACAGAAGTACAGGGTGACATCCCCAATCTAAAATCCAAAATGCTCCCAACTGATATCTTTTGAGCACCAACATAATGCCACCTGTGCAAATCTCCACACCTGATAATCATGTGATGGGTCACAGCCAAATGAAGGTGCACAAAAAATATTGTACAAAATGATCTTCAGACCATGTGCACAGCACTGTGAGGATGGGAAATAAGAGACAAGGGTGGGAATTTAGACTGGGACCACATTGGGGAAGGACAGCAGGTATTGATGGAATTTGGCTTTGATTTTATAGGTGTGAAGGATCTAATGAAATCTCTGAGCAGACAAATAACTTAATGACACAGTCTATGCAAATTGTTCTGAAAGCACTACACAGAACTGAGCAGAGCCCGAGAAGCTAAAAGCAGGTGGTTGGATACAAAAAGCAAGCTATAAAAGCAGGCATGCAGGAGGCGATGAGTACTTAACGGGGAGAATGAATGAAAGAAAACTGCAGAGGAGAAATAACTGATGGCTCTTGGCAGGTTTCCCACGGGAGAGGGATGTCAGAGAAGACGGAATGGACCTGTAATCCCAGCAACTCAGGAGGCTGAGGCAGGAGTATCACTAAGTTGCCTGGCCCTATCTCAAAATAAAAGGGGCTGGGGGTGTAGCGCAGTGGTAAAGCAACCCTGGATTCAGTCCCCAGTGCCAGGGTGTTGTGGGGGGAGGGGTCTTGTGATTCTGAGCAAAGAATTACTGATAAGCATTCTATTCCACAATATTGAAGTCCACAACTTCGTATGGGGAGCGGGGGGACCAGGGACTGAACTCATGGACACTCAACCACTGAGCCACACCCCCAGCCCTATTTTATACTTTATTTAGAGACAGGATCTCACTCAGTTGCTTAGCACCTCGCTTTTGCTAAGGCTGGCTTTGAACTCACAATCCTCCTGCCTCAGCCTCCCAAGCCTCTGGGATTACAGGCATGTACCACCACACCTGGCTCACAGTTTCTTAAATAATTCTCCCTCAAGTCAAAGAATAATGCTTTCAAAATTCTAAACCCAAATGGACATATATACTAACATATGCCTTAAATGAGGCAAAATTATACACCAAAGCAAAATATCCAACCATAAATGCATCAAATGATACAAAGAAGTAGACCTAGAATTCTGGCATAAGAGATCAGATATTTAAGTTTACTCAGATACTCTGAAATCTAAACCCTCAAGCAACTTACATTCAAAGTAGGTAGGTAAGAGGTTAGTTATTTAAGGTTCATCCTCAAGATACCTGCCATCTACTTATCTATGAAGCATACCAGTTTTTAATTTTCCAATTAATTCTGGATTCAGAAAATTGTGTGGGAAAGGTTTTAAAAAAAAAGGTATGCCAGGCATGGTGGCCCACAACTATAATCCCAGAGACTTGGGAGGCTGGAGCAGGAGGACCATAAGTTTGAAGCCAGCCTTGGCAACTTAGTAAGGCCTTATCTCAAAGTTAAAAAAAAAAAAAGAAAAAAAAAAAAGTGCTAGGGATGTGGCTTAATGGTAGAGCACCCTTGGGTTAAGTCCTCAGTACCAATATAAAAAAAAATTTCTTTTTAAAGAGAGAAATAGAAGATATGATCCCTGATTTCAAGATATGATGATCTTCTTCATGAAACTAAAGAGAGAAAGAGAGAGAGAGAGAGAGAGAGAGAATTTTAATATTTATTTTTTAGTTTTCGGCAGACACAACATCTTTGTTTCTATGTGGTGCTGAGGATCGAACCCGGGCCGCACGCATGCCAGGCGAGCGTGCTACCGCTTGGGCCACATCTCCAGCCCGATAGGCATATTTTAAAAGACAATAATAGGGACAGGGGGTGTGGCTCAGTGGTAAAGTACTTGCCTAGCATCAAGACAAGCGTTCAATCCCCAAGACCACAAAAAATAAGACAAAATGAAAGATACAATAAAAGACAAAGTATAATTTAAAACTAAAGTGTGTATTTTGTGATAAAGGAGAGATCAATGTTAGCCAAAGTGCTGCCCTTATGAACATCTAGTTTTCATTTGTCTAGGGCTGGGGGGGTAAGGGGGAGTATGTTCCAAAAAGCCATTTCACAGGTTTCCGTCCCCAGCTTCCCTCCTCCAGAATGACACTGTCTGTCCTCCATGTATTTCTGGGTTGCAAGGACCCTGTCTTATCCACAGGACAGTCACACTGGGTCAACGGTCTGAGGAAAGGCAGAGAGATAGGAATGAGCACCTGGGACAGGCAGCCTGAGCCCCATCTGGTTAGAACTGAGCACCTAAGTGAGGAAGTGTGAGAAGCCGAGTCTGGGTGAGTGTGACAGTGGGTGAACGTGGGCAAGAGCTGGAGGCTGGCCAGGCAGGTGGTACACTTACCCTCAGGTCCTGAGCCTACCCGTGACAGGAAATTAATGCTACTTCTTTGGTTTAGAAGTTCTGCCTAGGAAGGTCTGACCTGAAGGGGTAAACTGAGGAGTTACTAGAGGCTTCTGTAGGAAGCAGGTATGAGATAAGGGCAGTAGCTGGTCCAATAACACAGGTGGGAGGTAAAGGTCAGGGACCAGGCATTATCTAGCCACAAAAGTACTAAGCAAATACAGGTGGAAGATAACAGCAATTTTACAAAAAAGGTCTTCTGAGTTTTACATGATGTACAATATTCACAGCTCAATAAAATATATTGACAATGTGGGCGTGGTGGGGCACTATGCCTGCAGCATTTGATGGAGGGTCACACTACATTGAGAAGCCAATCAGCATCACGGCTATTTATTTAAGAGTGTTATCTATGGACACCTGTTTGACATTGGGCTTAGCTACTTCCTAACTGTATGACTTTGGGAAGTGACTTTACCTCTGTGTGTCCGTTTTGTCATGTGTAAAATGGGGAAATCCCTACCTGCTCTCTCAGAGTGCTCTAAGAAGTGAGGAGACTTTCTAGGTATTAAAATAACTTTTGTTGAAACAAAAATATACACCTAGTATGTTAAACAGATTGCAAATGACGATAAATGTATTGGAAAAAAACACGAGGCATTGACCACTGCTGCAGATACAGAAGTCTGGAAAGATTTCCCTGAAGAGATGAATGCAGGGGAAGACCCAAAACGATAAGAGGTATTGTTTTAGTCAGCTTTTTCACCGCTGTGACCGAAAGACCTAATAAGAACAACTTTAGGGGAGAAAAAGTTTATTTAAGGGCTCACAGTTTTAGAGGTCGCAGTCCACACCCAGCCAGCTCCATTCCCTGGGGCTCAAGGTGAGGCAGAATGTGATGGTGAAGAGTGGTGGAAGAAAGCGGCTCACAGGATGACCAGGAAACAGAGAGACAGACTCTACTCACCAGATACAACATATATAACCCGGGCTGGGGCTGGGGCTCAGCAGTAGCATACTTGCCTGGCATGTGTGAGGCAGTGTGTTCAATTCTAAGCTCCGCATATAAATAAATAAATGTCTATCAACAACTAAAAAAATATTTTAAAAATATATACATAATCCAAAGGCACACCCTACCTGTCTTTGGTTACCACTCAGTTAATCCCCATCAGGGGATTAATCTACTCACTGTGTTAAGGCACTCAGAACCCAATCATTTCACTTCTGAATGTTCTTGCCTTGTCTCACACATGAACTTTTGGGGGACATCTAATATCTAAACTATAACAGGTATCAGCCAAGAAGATAGAAGAGTGTAAGAAGGGTACAATAATACTGAAGTTTTACTAAAGTGGTGAAAAGCCCTTCAACGGTCTGACTGGTTCAAGCACAGGAGCAATGTGACATGTCTGGTTTATTACATCCTTCACGAACCACAAATTATCCTTGACCTTTTGCAAAAGATTATGCAGTGTCTGCAAGGTAGACCTAAGGATATCCCAATAACATCATTTTCTTTATGTGGTTTGTTTTTTTTTTTTTTTGGTAGTTGTAGATGGACAGCATGCCTTTATTTGTTTATTTTCATGCGGTGCTGAGTATCGAACCCAGTGCCTCACACATGCAAGGCAAACACTCTACCACCGAGCTACAACCCCACCAGCCCTCTGTGCTGTTTTTTGTTATAATTTAGCGATAACCAAAAATAGGATACCTTGACTTGTGAACACCAAGAATATAACAGTATGAAAGAGAAACAAACATGATTCTAGAAAAAGACAGGAAGTGCCCAGTGGCAGTGCTCCTCTGTACTGCAAACCCATTTCTGGGTTCACCTTTATTCAAACACGATCATAACTCACCATGAATACAACATGCACTGTCTACCGTGTGTACTTAGGCAAAGGTCATACATTTTGACTTACCAGCCCACTAAGACTGTCTGATCCCCCAGATAATATGCTCCTCCAAAAGCTTAAGGTTGAGACTTAGGGAAGAAGAGGTAGCAATTCTAAAGCTACTAAAATTTATATGTAGTCAGCACTAATACTAAGGTTAGCTATAAATTTGTACACCATTACTTTGGTGTTCTATAAAGAACTATGGCCATTTTGGTCAATGAGGGGATAAGAGTGCCTGTCTTAAAACAAAAATTATGGAGTGCGTTAGATTATATTTTTTCAAGCAACAGAACAGAATTTCAATATACATGATGGAAGTTTTCCACAAAGATTTCTAAGATGGGGCTGGGGATGTGGCTCAAGCGGTAGCGCGCTTGCCTGGCGTGCGTGCGGCCCGGGTTCGATCCTCAGCACCACGTACAAACAAAGATGTTGTGTCTGCCAAAAACTAAAAAATAAATATTAAAATTCTCTCTCTCAAAAAAAATAAATAAATAAATAAATAAAATAAAGATTTCTAAGATGGAAGTTACAGCAGTAGGCATGCCTCGGGCCGTGGGTCCCCAGTAACAGCGGCCACTTGCTGTGCTAATTCAGCAAGGAGTGTGAGAATATAAAGCAACTTCTCTGGCTAGAGTTGGACACCAGTGGAGGAGGGGATGGGAGGAATTCCACTCAAACTACCAGATGTTCCTGTCCCACTGTCACTTGGCCAAATGTAAGAAACACAATGGTATCAATCGCTCTTCTGAGTCACCTGATGGTCTCTCCAACTTCCAGAAGCATGCTATTAAACAGCCCTAATTCCTGGTGGCCCTGCTACATCACCAGTCCAGACTCCATTCCCCTCCCCATCAGGACACTCCTTGGGCGACCCAACTTGCCCTTGGGCTAATACCTTCAATGGTATAAACCATCATACCATGAAACAGGGTGAATGGCCCTTTTGGCTGACAAGAATTGAGGCCTCCACTAAATAGCTTCTATTTCTATTAAACACTCTGTTTAGATATTACAGATAAACAAAAGCAAAATCCTTGCCCCTGAGCAACTAACACCCAATGTGGACCACACCGTGGTGGATTTGGTTGGCCAACAGCCTCAGCGAGAAGGTAACTAAAATGAAAACAAAGACCAAACTGTCACCAGATTTTGGTGGTCACAGGCGAGCATGGCTCTTGTAGCTTTAACATCCTCCCATTTCTTCCCCAAAGTGTGTCCAAATGATATTCCACCAACTTCCCGTGACATTCTTCCTATTCACATGCAACTCTCATGGTTTTATGTACTCTCCCCCACCTTTGTTGGTACTGGGGATTGAACCCAGGGCACTTAAACCATTGAGCCACATTCTCAGTCCTCTCTGCTCTTCTTGCTAAAAATGTCTCATCTGTTATTTCTCTTCTCACGCTTTACCATCTGTTAAATAAATATAGCCAGGATGCCGCATCAGAAATCCTCTGTGAGCCCCACTATAATACTTTCACCTACTCAATCAACAATTAACCACCGAATGCCTATTTCATTCCAGGTTTTGGGGTTGATGTCTGACATTAGCTGTATGGAAACTGAACCTCTCTTGGTCTTAGGTTCCTTAAAGTAAATAATAACAACACTGCCTAACCCTCCTACCATCACAAACCTGTCCTGCGGATTAAATGACACAATTTAAGCTGTGTTATAAATCAAGGTAAGACACAGATCTGTCACCCTACCTCTACCAACACCACACACATGTGTAGCGCGTACTTTTTCAAAACACACATAACTGACCTCACTGGATTCTCACAAGCTGTGAGTTAGACCAAATGGACAAAGAACACTGTTCTTATTGTGCTCCAGATGAAAAACCAAGGTGCCAAGAACATAAGTGACTTCCTCAAGAAGCTAAGACTAGAATTTAAGCCTCTGACCCACAATACAATGCTATTCTTCCTACACCTTGTTTTCAGATTTTTATTTTAAATACATTTTCATCGGTACATAAAACCATAAAAACTGAACAAATCTATGGTGCACCATTTGATGTTCTGATATAAAACTGTGCAATGTTTAAATGAGGGTAAATTTATCTCTCTCATTTTTTCATTTCTTTATCATGAAAACATCCAAAATCCTTTCATCTAATTTTTTGAAATATATAGTACATTATTGTTACCTAAGTTCACCCTACTGTGAAAATCAGAATTTCCTGCTCCCAGCTAATGGTAACTGAGTACCCACTGGTTAACATTTCCTTACCCTTCTCTCCCCCACCTTTACTCCCCCCCCCTTATTGGTACTGGGGATTGAACCCAGGGCACTTAAACCACTGAGCCACATTCTCAGTCCTTTTTGGTTTTTTTTATTTTGAGGCAGGGTCTCACTAAGTTGCTGAGGCTGGCTTAGAACTTGCAATCCTGCTTCAGCTTCCCAAATCGCTGGGATTACAGGTGTGCGCCAATGCACCCAGCTCTACTTTTTATTACTGTTTTTAAGTAAAAATCAGCATGATTAGTTTGAATCATGTACAGTTTTTGGAAACAAGTGCAATTTTTTGAAGTTATCTAAGAAAACCTTCCCTCAGTTACCAAGACTTCCAGACCTGTGCTATTCCCTGTACCTTGAGATGTATATCAAGCAATAACGTGAAGGCTTCTACAGTGGGCACAGGGGAAACAAGCTCTCTCTTCTCTGGAACATGATAACCCTGCCATATTTTTTTTTTCATTTAATTACAGGCAGGCATGGGGCCACAGCAATAGTAACCAAAGCAGGAAAGAAAAGTAGCTGATGGAGAGATGAGGATGAATGACCACACCACTGACCACAAATGTCAGAGCCCTCAGGATCCCTGGGGCTGCAGCAAAGGCAGAATCAAGTCAAAGCTCAAAGAATTCAGGCTCCGAGGACAGGCTCTGTGTAAGGAAGAAGGGTGATGTCTGCTTAGTCACACTCAAGAAAACCTGTTGTTGGATGACAGTTCAAAGCTGCACCTGGGTACTTGGAATTCCACAACTCTAAATCATATGACACCTTCTAAAGAGAAGCCAGCCCTTATTCACACTACTCTATGGGCACACCACCGAAAAGAGCGTCCACAGACAGATCTGTGACTGTTTCAGCTTTCCTTACCAGAGCATGTTCTGAGCATGAATAATCGACCCATGTGGCCATAATTTGAAGCACCAGGGACAATGCCCCAAGGACTTAGCCAACTTCTGCTTACACCCAACTCCTTACGTCTACTCATAACCATTCCCAAAATTCACCAGGCTAAATGTTTAAAATATGAATAATATACCTACGTGTTCTGTTATTTCCAGAGAATTAAAAAATATATATGTGTGTATGCTTAAAATCCCTAATCAAGCTTCTTTCAGGTGCTTGCCAACCTCCTGCATAAGCCCCCAAACAAGAGCCAGGTCTGTTGGCAATGAACCTCACGTTGTCCTAGAAAATGAAAGAAGCTGGTAACTCGGTACAGGTATATCCCCTCCCCATAAAGCCTCTGCAGATGGACAGGTTAGGGGGACATCAATCTCTGACACTCCAACAGAGGGCCCCTTAGATATTAGGAACAGGTAACCTTAGGCCCCAGGGTGTCAACTTAGCTCTGGCCACTCATCACCTCAACAGAGAGCCAGACCTCAGTGGGCTTGGGCTGAATAAAGGGACACCATTCTAGATGGGAAGGCCAAATGAACGCTTAACTCAATCGCTTGAGGTTTTCTGAGGCTATGTAGTGGCCCCAGGCTCGATTTCACCCAGTCCTTGGGCGTCCTCAGCCCTGTGGAAAGGTAGGGATGTGATATTTAGTCATCAATGACACTAGCACCAGGAGCTGGCAGGCAGTGCCACCATGCAATGGCCAAGATCCTCAGTTACTTCCATGCAGTTTGCTACTAATTTGCTACAAGTACACTGACTATGAGAGCTGACCATGTGCCAGGCAAGGGCCATCTATGCGGCTTAAAGTTGCAAAACCAAACTTACAGCACATTTCATAACCCTGAAGCAAGGCTGCCTGATGCTGGCATAACTTTTTACTACTGGCTTTAGTTCATCAATCTCCCTGAGGTGTCCCTGGAAAATCCCTGAACTGCAGGCCCACAATGACACAGCTATGTCTAATGCTAACAATACAACTCCAAGTCTAGACTTCTGGAGCAGACTACCACTCCCCATCATTGTTGCACATTATTGTCAGCCCAGATTAAAAAGGAACTATGCTTTGCTCTCAATATTTAGGTTACTAGAAATCTACCTTTTCATTTTTAAGACCTCAGTCTTATAGAGTATTGCATATGAAATAAACAATTCTTTGGCATTTGTAGCTTACTCTGGATATGCTTCATTCTTACATTTATCCTACTTAGATACTTTAAATTTCCTATTCACAAGTGCTGAGGGGCCACATATTCTAAGGGACCTATTATGCTCAAGAATAAGAGTGACAGCTGAACGCAGTGGCTCACACCTGTAATCCCAACCAATCCAGAGGCTGAGGCAGGAGGACCTCAAATTCCAAGTCAGCCTAGGCAATTCAGTGAGGCCCTCAGCAATTTAGCGAGATCCTGTATCAAAATAAAAAATAAAAAACGACTGGAGATGTAACTTGGTGGTAAACTGCCCCCCGAGTCAATCCCCAGGACACCCCTCAACAAACTTTAATTAACCTATCAACAAAGACAGTTAATTCTCATTATTCACTGTAATTATATTCCATAAAGTCTGCCCAGAAGTGTGGAAAAAACAGTGGCATGGCAGGGGAAATTGGCCTGGGATTAAAATTTTGCCAAAGTGAAACAACAAATTAAAGCGTTTACATCATTTCCATGAATTAGGTTCCTTTGAGTCTCTACTCAGACTTTTTGTTGTACTGGGGATTGAACCCAGGGATACTCTACTACTGAACTACAGCCCCAGCCCTTTTCTATTTTGGGCCCCTGTCTAGGGCCCCAACAAATTGCCCAGGCTGGCCTCAAGCTTGCAATTTTCCTGTCTCAGGCCTCCCAAGTAGCTAGGATTACAGTCTACACCACCATACCCAGTTTATCACCTTTTTTCTTTGTATTTCTGTTCAGAGATTCTTTACTGAATATCTATTGTTGATTCAATAATGCTAAGCCCACAGACAACAGCCTTGTAACTATCTAATGCCTGAACCCCACAGGAATTTTCTCTATCAGGACTATTAAACCCCTCTTGGCTCTAGACAGCACTTCAGCACCACATTTGGAGGCAATTTTTAACAAAATCCCCAACCATAAAGCACAAAAATGCCAAAAAATAAGATGGTGCTAAGGAGTCCCCCAAAGCACACTTGTTTATATGTATGTAATTTGAGAGCTGAAGAAGGCGGCAAAATATTGCTTTTTTTCCACCTCAGCTGGGAACACGTGCATCAGTGAACTCAAATTTTTTCCTCACCATATACTTGCTCCCCAATGTCCAACAAAGCACTGCAAGTACTGCTTTCGGGGTTTCAAACACATTTTTTCGAGTAGGCAAATTCATAAATATGAATCAGCTGTATCTGATTATCAGGCCTGGGGCATGAGACACAGAAAGTACATTCTATACTGTTTCCCAGATACTATGATATTTTTTTTTTCCTGGTTTCAACATCTCCTGTTCTCTTTCCTCTTCTACCTTGGCAGTTTGTACCATCAAGATTTGGCAACTTAGTTTCCTAGATTTTTGTTTGTTTTGCAGTACTAGGGATTGAACCCAGGCTTCACAAATGCTAGGCAAAGAATGAATTACATTCCCATCCCTATTATATTTTGAGACAGGGTCTTGGCTGAATTGCTCAGGCGGGCCTCAAATTTTTAACTCTCCTGCCTCAGCCTCCTGAATAGCTGGAATTTCAGGCATGCACCACTGGACCCAACTCTTTTTTAATGTAGATGGGTCCTATTGGTAAGAGGCTGATTAGCAATATTTGCTTTAATTTGCTTTACTCTTCTATTAAACCCACACACAGAGACTTCATTAACTTTAGAATATATCTTAACAAAAGTTCTACACACACACAATTTCCTCCTCCACCAGGTTCTCATACCTACAACAGCTTTTCTCACTCAGACATTAAACAGATGACTGGATGTTAATACACCATGCCATGTCATAATTTACTAAGTTTTTCTGTGCTTCATTCAACTTGCAACTGTTCATATTATATTGTCACATTCAAAGTTGCAAGATGACTTTTACTTATTATTTTTACTCTAAATATTAAGTGAACTAAAAGTTGCATAGCAAGGCTATCCAGAAGAGACACAAAAGTAACATCTTCCTCTGGATCTGTCTAGCCACCACCAGAGGTAGGAGGTAACAACATATAATATGAACTCCAATAAGGAGTTAAAAGGAAGTTGACATTACAGAACATTTAAAAGTGAAGATTTTAGCTTCCTAATTACAGCTGCACAGACTGTTAAAATCTTAAAGTCATAGCTCTACGTCAGTCAAGGGAAGTGGCAACAACTGTGTTTATGAAGTTCTTTCCAATCTTCAAAGGCTTTTATAAATAACCTAACACAAAATACTTTAAAGCACATTATTCCCTGTAATTCCTGAAACTGTGTGATGTTCTGGAACAGACAGTATCACCCTCTTACAGAGGTAAACAAAATGCAAAGGTTAAGTATGAGTAACTTTTTCTGGTCCAAAAACCTTCCTGATATAGCTAGGGGACTTGAACTCAAGTCTCTGGAGTAAGAAGCTAGAGCTGTTTTTACTACAACATTCACAGTTTTTGAATGCAGACCATGGTTATTTATAGCAGAATTGTCTTCTTAATTGTATTGTGTTTTGATCAACAACAACAAAAAAATTAGTTTGCATTCCCTTCCAAGTGGAAAAGCAAAGGCAGGCTGCCCAGAAGTGTGAAAAAACAGTGGCATGGCAGGGGAAATCGGCCTGGGATTAAAATTTTGCCAAAGTGAAACAACAAATTAAAGGGTTTACATCATTTCCATGGGGTGGGGGACTTTTCAGCCAGATGCAAGAGGAACTACACAAGACCAAAAAAAAAAAAGGAAAAAGAAAGAAAGACCTTAGAAAACTGTCTTGGGTATAAGAAACTTCTAAGGAAAGTGTTTGTAAATCCATTATTTAAATTCAGAACATGGAGATTTAGAAATAATAAATAACTTCTCCCATGACCACACCATGGGGGCTGGGGATGTGGCCCTGTGGTAGCGTGTTGCCTAGCATGCATGAAGCCTTGGGTTCCATCTCCAGGATCATTAAAAAAAAAAAAAAAATCACTCCACTGGTTCCCACTTAATGCTGCCCCCCAAAAAGAGATCTCTTTCAAACTTCCTACTCTACCCTTCTGGCAGTCATGCCAGTCTCCTCCTCAGCTGCAGTGGGAAACAATGAGCCTCAAGGCCGTGGGCTTTAAAACACTAGGGCAAAGAGTCAAAGTTTGGTACGCAAAACTGACCTTCAAATCTTAACACGCAAATTGACGTTTATCGTATTCTGTCTTTGTTCCAAATGAGTCTCCTTCTTGGTCAAGGTAGCCTTGGGTTTAGGAAAAAGATTCTAAAACCCTACAAAGTGGGTTAGTAGAGGGGCAAGCAGCGCAGATAAAACTGCAAGAGCCGCCTCCACTTCCCCCCACACCCCCGCACCAGGCTGCTGGTTCCCATTAACCACAGAGAAGGAAATACAACTAGCAACATACAGCACCGATGATCAAAGTGAAACCGATTTTTTTAATCATCTAGCTTAAACAGATGACTACATGCCAGTAAAGCGCATAAAGACTAACTTAACAGCCCCAGCAAGTACTGTCATCCTAACCTGAGACAAGTAAATGTCTCAGTGTGATTAATCAAAGGAGACTACCGAAAACAAAAAAAGAAAAAGACCTTTGCTTTTCGGCGAGGCCTGCACACAGTGCAGGAACAGTGTGCAGTTTTGTTTGGGGCAAGAGGCGGGAAGTGTAGTAAGAGGAAAGAGCCTGGTCCCTGCTACCCATCTTCTGCCCCTTCCCTCAGTCCCGCGCCGCAGCCCTGGCTCGAGGCGGGCCGGGACCCAGCGGATGCAGGGTGCGGGGCCTCAAACGTCGGCCCGGTGCCTAGGACTCCCTCCACGAGCTGAATCTCCCGCTCCCGAAGCACAGTCGCTTCCATCCCCAACGTTAGCCCCGTACGCCGTCCTGTGAGGACAAGCCGCCTCCTCCCCTCAAGGAAGGCATCCCCGTCCCGCTCCAGGTCAACCCACTCCTAAGGTCCCCTGCAGGCCAGCCCTCACCCGGCTCGGGGCCCGCCCGGTTCTAGCTCACTCACCACCGGGCGGCTCCAGGCTNCCCGAGTTTCCGCTGGGGCCGCCCAGGCCACGCCCAGGCCACGCCTCCACCACGAGCAGGTGGGGGCCGAGCCCAGGTGAGTCCGTGGGGAGGCGGGGCCAGGGCCCCGAGCTGCCCGTGAAGCTCGTTCCCCTCCCCCGCACGCCGCGCGCGGGGCGTCAGCTCGCACCTACCCAGCTACTGCAGGCGCGCTCGGGTGGAGAATATTAGCTGGGGGCCTGGTGCTCCCAGCATGGGCCCCTCCGAGTAGGCGCTTGCAAATAGGGGCACGTGGGCACAGCCCACACAGTGTGCTCCCCGTGGGAACACACACCTTCAGTGCACAAACACAAACGAACATTTGGTGCGTGCCCAGGTTCCTGCCGCTCAGGGCCAGGCACGTTCGCACACGCTTCCCATAGGTTCCCGCACCCGGCGGACACAGCACCGCAGTCCAGTCGTACTCCGTGGCCCCTAGTCTTGCTGCCCCTTACCCGCCACTCAGCCAGCCCAGTTGAGCGCAATCGAATCAGACCTGAGGCACCCACGCTGCCTTTTGCTGCGACCCGGTGTCGCTCCCAGCCTCACTCTCTGCAACCCAAGGGCGTAGCAACCCTGCAGCGCCTGGGTCGGCGTCCACACCCGAGCACACCGGCGCGCACAGCTGCCTCCCGCCTCCCGAGCTCCACGCTCCACGGGGCGCCACCCTGGGCTACTCCTAGCCTCTGCCTCTCGTTACTCACCCACACCCAAGCCACACTGCCGGGACAGGCAGACGGCTCCACGTACCTGAAGGTACAGGTCGCACTTGCTTTGGAAGTCTGCGCTCAGGTGCCACCTGGAATCAGAAGAGCCGCTGCGGTTCAGGGCGCTCGGACGCGGCTCGGTTTCCTCCCATTACAGCATTTTACACTCCGCCACTCCACAGCGCGCACACACCCGCGCGCGCTCACACACTCACACACTCACACACACACACACACTCACTCAACCCAGGCGCTCAGAGGCGTCTCTCGTCCCCCGCCCCCTCTCCTAGAGGAGGAAGTCCTAGTAAATCAAAACAGTGTGGAAGGGAGGGAGCCGAGTGGCGAAGGAGGGAGGTCGGAGTAGAAAGAGTCCCCTCGGCAGCTCGCACACCAGTGTTTGCTGTGTTTGGCAAACTCCTGAAGTCCACGACCCGGCCTGCTCTGAAATGGGCCCGGGGAGGGGCGGGGAGGAGGAGGTGAACGTTTCTAATTGGCGCAGGTTCTTATTACAGCGGCAGCGTCGACATGTGACCACGAAAAGAAAAGGCCTGTCTTTAATTTTTTCCTGTCATTCTCTGGAGATTTGCTGGTGACGGGGAGGGGAGGGGAGGCCTGACATCCCCCCCATCCCAGGCCGCCCTTGCCCCCCATTGTTTTTCTCATACTGCCACAATTAAGAAAACATTTGCTTAACATATTCAGCCGCTAACTTCATAAAATAAATAGTGACTGGACTTCCTCTAATTTGCTTTACGCGGCTTCACGTTGCTAACCTCCCGGGCCGTTCTCAAACCTCCGTGTTTAGGAGGAACCCTTATCATAAGGGCTTTCCCAGGAGAGGGCTTTGGTGAGAGGGAATGAGAACAATTAAAACAAATACCTTAGGGCTGGAAAGAAAAAATGCTTTGCAGTTTTCAAACTGTTTTCCCATCTGCTACCTCATCTGATCATGTCAAGCCAGAGCACATTACCTCATTGGATCCCAAACTTGCTGTGTCTGTAGGACAGGTACGAATAGCTCCGTACTACAGTGAGAGGAGATGATTTAACTAAAATCTGCCCTGATCTTGTGGCCCTGGTTAAAAGGCACTTTCCTCCAACCCATCCACCTAGCCGATTTGACCCCTGGAGATGAGACAGCCTAAGTGACATGCACAGCCATCCCTGGATTTCCTGGTTCCTCTCAAAATTCACAAATTGAAGGTGCCATGTCCTCCCAATATTTTTGCTTAGACTTATCTTTAAGTTCATCAATAGTATCCGAATAGGAAAAGAAATTCGGAGAAAGATCACAAATTGGAGATATTCATCCTGCCAGATTCAGACGGGAAATAAGGAAAGAATGAGGATGCTGGGACAGATTCCAGAAAGTGTGGCAAAAAAGGGAAAGGGTTCCAGAGTCAGACCTGGATTTGAATCCCAGCCCACCTGTATTCATTTGGAAACTTTGGACAAGTTATCAAGCCACGGTTTTCTCATCTATTAAAACAGATGATGATTCTTCCTTTGAGGAGGTATTGGAGGGGCAAAGGACAAGTGAATAGTTACCTCTCCCCTTTTCTCTCCTCCAGACTAGTCTTGCTGAGCACTTTATAGATAGACACCCACTTACAGGGGAGAAATAGAGAAACAATCTGCCTAGATATCGCAAATGAATAATGATGACAAAATAATACAACTGCACATTTATAAAAATGGCCCAGGGTTCACAAAGTGTTCCCACATATCATTATCTCATTTGATCTTTATGACAGCATTGCCATTTGCTTGCTACTAAATGATTTTCATTCAGGGTCAGTGTGGAGGTCCTAAAGCTGCCTCTGTAATTTCCATCACTTCTTAGAGTGAACCTTACTCTGAAAATAACTCATGGGGACAGAGGAACTTTCCTCATGGACATGACCAGTCTTCAGCCGTTGCATGGATTAATCTCACTCCTTGCCTTACATCAGCAGGAGTGTGACTGAGCTCTGGCAGCATCCAAGCATGGTTGTTTTAGTCAAGTTGTTTTAGTTGTATAAAGTAGCGACACACACATTACCACCAAAAAAAGTTAGCTATAAAGGTATAGGAGGGGTAGGCACAGTGGCCCAAACCTGCAATCCCACCAACTGAGGCAGGAGGATTGCAAGTTAGCAAGACCCTTCCTCAAAACAAAATTTAAAAAGGCTAGGGATGTAGCTTGGGTAGAGTGCCCCTGGGTTCAACCCCTTGTATTGCAAAAATAAAAATAAAAATAAGAGAGGGGGGCGGGGGATGGAAGGAAGGGGAAAAGGTTTTAAGGTATAGGAAAACTGGAATTAGAACATAGCACACAGTGTACTTTAGCCTAACAAATGACTCATAGAGATTCTATTTGTAAGATTAAAAATAAAATGAGGGCTGGAGTTGTGGCTCAGTGGTAGAGCACTCACCTAGCACATGAGAGGCCCTGGGTTCAATCCTCAGCACCACATAAAAATAAGTAAATAAAGATATGGTGTCCAACTAAAAAATAAATATTTTAAAAATAAAATAAAATGAGCCAGACACAGTGATACATACCTGTAATCCCAGAGACTTGGAAGGCTAAGGCAGAAAGATCACCAAGTTCAAGGATAGCCACAGCAACTTAGCAAGAAGACCTGTCTCAAAAAAAATAAAAAATTTAAGAGCTGCAGATGTAACTCAGTGGTAAAGTATCCTTGGGTTAAATCCCCAGTACAAAAAAAAAAACATTAAAAAAATAAAATGAAAAATAATTTTAGTAGAACATAAATTTGTGATAAAACTATATATATGTATGTATATATGTATAAAAACTATATATATATATATATATATATATATATATATATATATACACACACACACACACATATATAGTATATGTATATACACACATATATAGTCAGAAGCTGAACACAGTGACACTCTGTACTCCCAGCTACTGAGGAGACTAAATCAGGAAAATCACTTGAGCTATCCAGTTTCAAATAAATGAATAAATAGATAAATAGATTAAAAAGGTAAATTGTATGTTAAGTCTTTCACCATAATTTTTAAAAATGTTTAAGGAACTAAAGAAAAAGATTTGGCAAATCAAAAACAAAGCAAACACTACCTAAGTAGCTCACTAAATAAACAAAAGTAGGCTGTACATAGACTACTGAAGAGACTGTGTTCCAAACTAAGGCTTTTACAAATGCACCAAAAGTTTATTTTTTAAAAAGTCAAAATAATCAAGTAAGTGGTTGCCTGGAGTTAAAGAAGAAACAAGATTGGCCCAGAGTTGGTCATTGTTAAAACCATATTGTGGATATGAAGAGAAGGATGTGGGGAGGCTAAGGGGAGTGGTTCTACTATTCTCTACTCTTACATATGTTTGAAATGTTTCATATTAAACCATTTTTAATTAAAAAAAAAAAAGGAAAAAGAAACACAGAGGGCCAAAGGATGCTTTGTGGACTGATATTGTGGCTGTCACCCATGGGCCATGAAGTTGTTGATCAGTCTTTCTCTTTTTCTTTGTGTCTCCTCCCCCATCCAGCTCTCTCTTTCTGCCAAGGAGTTCCCTGACAGCTTTGGCTTCCTGATTGCGGTCCCCACTACCATTTTTTTTTTTGGTTTCTACCACCACCTTCCCACAACTACTGCGGTACCTTCATGGTCTTGTAAATGAACTGACTCCTTTTATACCTACATGGTTCACAGTACTCAGAGGGAGAATCTGACTCCTCTCTTTCTACTAATCTAGAATTGGCTGTCATCTGATCTGCCTGGAAGTCATGCATCCCAAAGGGTCGGTGGAGTCAAGCATAGTTCGGAAATGAGAAGCATAGTCCACTGCCAGCTGTAGGAGTGGCATAGCCCCAAGACTGCCACACGTAGAAAGGTTCTCAGGAGTGCAGTTAGGTAAGAATAAGGTGTTTGCCTTTCTGCAATCCTTCATCTCTTCCATTAGTGAATGCAATGTGAAGAAGTTTCATTTTCCACACCAAATGGAAAACCAGTGGAAAAATTTGAAATGATCTTATTTCAATGACAGTGTACTAAATAGGAAGTCGTGTAAAATAATACTAATAATAATTCCTAATGTTTAGTGAGCATTTGCTATGTTCCAGGTACCGTTCTAAGTGCTATACAGTATTATCTAATTTAAACCTCAAAATGGTCTAGTAAGTACAGTTGATCCTTCAACAACACAGATTTAAACTGCATGGGTTCATTTATAGGCAGATCTCCCCCCACCCAAGATTTGTAGCCATTTGAAAAAAAAAAAAAACTCTCAGATGAACCACAGAGCCTAGAATATGAGAAAAAGAAAGAAAGGGAGGGAGGGAGGGGGAAGAGAGGGGAGGAGGAAGGGGAAAACAAGAAAAGNAAAGAAAGAAAGGGAGGGAGGGAGGGGGGAGAGAAGGGGGAGGGAGGAAGGGGGAAAACAAGAAAAGGAAAAAGTGTGCCGTGAATACATAAAATATATGTCTATTTTGTCACTTACTACTATAAAATTATACACAAATCTATTTTAGAAAGTTAAAATTTATCAAAACGCACACACGCACACACACACAGGTGGTGCATGGCACCATTCTGTCAAGAGCAATGTCAACAAACTTATTAAAGATACAGTTATTAAATAACTGCATAAAATTAACTATAGCACACACTGTACCACTGTAATAATTTTGTAGCCACCTGCTGTTGCTATTTCAGGAGTCAAAAGTTATACACAGCCAATTTTCAACTGGTAGGATGGGGGGGGGGACGTCCCTAGCCCCTACATTGTTCAAGGTCAACTGCGGTTTATTTTTCAATAAGTTCTGCCATGTCATACTGCCGGGGGGCGGGGGGGGGGGAAAGTGAAAGGAACCACAGATAGTCACCAATATCAGATGCTCATAGTACATGTACCCTTCCATTGTTCTCCTCCATGTCCTAAGAAGTATGATTTTTTTTTTCCTATGCACATCCCTTTGCTCACAATGTGCTCATATGAATCTGTCCTGCTCTTTTCTTCTCTTCCTTCCAATGTGTCCCACAGAAAGCATTAAGGAGTCAAAAGCAGTGGTTTCTGGTGTATATTTGGTCTCTAGGTGACAATGTAGGCCCAGGGAACTCATTTCACACCTCTGGATCTGGCTCCCATCTGAGAGAAGCTTGGACCAGGGCAGGATTAGCAAATTTCAATTTGAAAAACAGTTTTGCCTGGGAATCCTCTCTTGAGGTCTATGGGACACAGTTGAGGCTCAGTAGTGTTTCAGGATTGACTGATAATGTCTGCTATGGGTAGCGAAAAGGAACATGTGAAGCAGATATTTGCCATTTGGGGCCTAGAAGGGCTCTAGAAGTCCATTCTAACAATAATCTCTCTTCCTTCCTCTCTCTTTTTTCTCTCTCTCCATTTTTAAATTGAACTTTTTATTATTGAATGGTAAGAACTCTTTATATATTCTGGACACAAGTCTGTTATCAGATACAGTCACCCTTCCATTGTTCCCAGGATCTCCTCACCCCACCCCTAGGATACCCAAATCCTCAGATGCTTAAGTCTCTCATGTAAAATGATGTCAAATCTGCATATAACCCATGAACATCCTCCTATCTACTTTAAATCACCTCTAGGTTACTTACAATACATAAAGCAATATAAATGCTATGTAGAGTTGTCATACTTATGAAGACACATATTGGTGTGAATATACTATGTATACAACCAGAGATATGAAAAATTGTGCTCTATATATGTAATAAGAATTGTAATGCATTCTGCTGTCATATATAAATAAAAAATACATAAAAAAAGAGTTGTCATACTATATTGTTTAGGGAACAATGAACAAGGAAAAAACTATGCTTTTAGCAATTTTAAAATATGTGAATATATTGACCATTATTTCTCTTTTTCAAGGGACTGAAGTAACCAATGGAAAAACTCAAAATTACCTTATATCAATGAAAGAGCAATTAATAAAAAGGTCTAAAATTATAATAACGCTCAATATTTAATTAGCACTTAACTATGTTCCAGGTACCACTCTAAGAGCTGAATGACAATAAAGCCTCATGACAGCCTACAAAATAGAGATTATCTATATCCTCATTATACAAATGGAGAAACTGAAACATGGAGACATTAAATAACTTGCCCAATATCTTAAAGATAATAAGCACAGAACTAGAGTTCAACTTGGCCGTCTGATTCTGGAGTCCACATTTTATTCTTGCTCCTCAGCAGTGTCTACAAACTGCAACTGGCACTTCCTAGCATAAATGCTGACTCTCAGGTTCCTACAATAGCTACTGACTTGGAATCTGCATTTTGATAAGCTTCCTGACTCATATTCACACTAAACTTTGAGAAGCACTGAGCTACACCAGATAGCCTCCTATCAGGATATCCTCTACAATTTTTAAATGGTTTTCATATGCGTGCACTGTGCTAAACATTACGCCTTTATAATTGCATTTGATTTTAAAAACCCTATGAGGAACCGGACATGGTGGCACATACCTGTCATGCTATTTAGGAGACTGAGGCAAGAGAATTCCTTGAATCTAGAAGTTCAAGGCCAGTCCGGGCAACATGGCAAGATCCCATCTTAAACAACAGCAAAAAAATTCTACAAGACCAATGGACTGATCCATGTCCTGGATATGATCATGTCCTATAGTTTTTCAAGATGTTACCACAGGAGAAAAAGGAAACAGGATCTGTCTGTATTACTTCTTAGGATTGTGTGTGAATCTACAATTATCTCAAAAATTTAAAAAATAATTTTAAAGAATCTTATGATTTAGGTTATATTTTTCCTACTTTTGTTGTAGAAGACATAATTTTAAGGCTCTAAGTTAAGCAGCCCAACGCAACAAGGTATTGAGGTTCTCCTAGGTGCGAGGTGCTGTTCTAGCGCTGGGCATATGGCTGAGAGCAAACATTGCCGTTGCTAAGCTATCATTCTAGGCTGTGTGGTCAGAATTCAACCCCAAGGTCTGACTGCTGCTACATCCTCTCCTGCTCAGATTTCATGGACACAGTCAGAGGATTGGAAAGGGGTATATAACAGAACTATCCAAGGTTAAACATTTGCAGAATTTCTAGACAGATGTTTATAAAAGCCTGTACCAGTGCCAGGCACACACAGTAAGCACTCAGTAAAAATGAATGCCTTTCCTAGAAGGAACCTCACCTGCACCATGAGTCTAGAAGGAACCTCACCTGCACCATGACCCAATTCTGATTTTATCCTTTACTCAACTGGATGGAGTCCAGGGATAGGACCATATTGAGTGGTGGAAACCTGAGCCCAGAGCTCCTTTCAGAATTAGCTGAAGAGCTATGCCTGAGGACACTGTTCCCAGGTTTGGAGACATACCATTTTGAGACCTGTCTGGGACAGCTCTTGGCACATAGTTCTGAATGAGCCCCCTTATCAGAACCAGATTTATGGCCAGATGACTGCTCAGACCTGAGACTTCTGATGGGTATCTAACACTGATCCAGAGATTGGATTTGTCCTCACATGAGAGATTTTCCTTCAGAAACTATAAGAACAATTTGGTTTGGCAATATATTCTTGCTGTCTTTGCTAGAGAGAAACTTCACTGGGCCGCCGCAAGAGATAACAAGAGCCATTTTCTCCAGAAAAGAATGTTGCAGATACTGGATTCAAGGCCAGTTCAAGTTTGACCACTGTTGTTAGCTAGCTGCTTCTCAGACAGAATGGTTTCGATTGGGGAACTTACCCAAAATGAGCATGTTTGGTTTGTTTTCCTGAGTATGAAAAGTACAACACTACCACAGAGAGAAACACTTCAAACTAGAATTGCCAGATCTCTCTGCGTTTCAATTTCCTCTTTTACATTCTGTTCTTATAAGCACAGTGCTGCTTACAGGCTATGAGAATCAAAGAAGGAAGAGAGGGAAGGAGAAAGGAAGAGAGAGGAAGAAAGAGGGGAAGGACAAACTCCTACAGTCACAGTTCATGGCCTAATGGGAGATGTAGGGGAGAAGGTAGAGAGAGAGACCATTATCTGGGAAACATAATTTAAGTTATATGGGTTAACTTCAGGGGACAGCACTAGTCTAGCATGTGTGAGGTCGTGGGTTTCACCCCCAGCACTGCAAAATAGCAACAACAATAATAATAATCTTTTAAAAAATTTTTGTTGTTGTAGTTGAACACAATACCTCCATTTTATTTATCTATCTATATGTGGTGCTAAGGATCAAACCCAGTGCCCCCCGATGTTGCCCAGACCCATGTCAAATTCCTAGGCTCAAATGATTTTCCTGCCTCAGTAGCTGAAACTATAGGCATGCATCACCATGCCTGGTTAATAATAACCTTTAAGAGTAAGATAAGATTGTCGCTCAGTGGTGAGAATGCTTTCCTAGTGTGCACAAGGTTCGGGTTTTGACTCCTAGCACTGCAAAAAAACAAAAAAACAAACAAACAAAAAAAACCCACCTCTTTAAAATAGTGGTAAGATCCTGGTGAACTGGCGCACTACTATAATCCCAGCAGCTCGGGAGGCTGAGGCAGGAGAATTTCGAGTTCAAAACCAGCCCCAGGGGGCTGGGATGTGGCTCAATTGGTAGCATGCTCACCTAGCATGCATGAGGCACTGGGTTCGGTTCTCAGCACCACATAAATGTGAAATAAAGATACTGGGTCTACCTAAAAACCAAAGAAATAAATATTTAAAAAAAAAAAAAAACAGCCCCAGGAATTTAGCAAGACCCTAACCAACTTGTTGAGATCCTGTCTCAAAATAGAATATAAAAAGGGCTGGGGATGTGGCTCAATGTTTTAATGCCCTTGGGTTCGATCCCTGATACCACACACACACACACACACACAAAAAAAAAAAAAAACCTCTCTGATCAGATGCAGTGGTGCATGCCTATAATCCCAGTGACTCAGAACACTGAAGCAGGAAAATCACAAATTCAAGGCCAGCCTCAGCAACTTAGCAAGACCCTATCCCAAAAACTAAAAAGGGCTGGGGTGGGGGTGACTCAGTGGTACAGTACTCATGGGTTTAATTCCTAGTACTATAAAAAAGAAAGAAAGGAAAAAATATATCTCTGATGACCGGTAAAAGCAAGGAGATGTTGCACTTCTACAATCTTTCAGGAGAGAGAAGACAGTGGTTCAAAATGAAAGGAAGATCACTAAAGCAAAATGGTCAGATTAGAGAGATATTTTGGAGGTAGATGATCTAGTAAGGTATTGCCAGCAACCACAGCAAATGAATTCTAAAATCTTGCGTTTTTACATCAAGGCTAATCAGGTGGCTCTGGAGGAGACAGTGGCTCTCCTCCAAGGAGTAACTCAGGCATCCAGGATTCTGCGTCTTGGGACTCTTCCAGCTTCTGGGGCCCCAGAGTCTTCTTTATCCAGCCAGAGAAAGAGTGTGAAGAAGATATGCATGCTTCTTAACCACAGGGGCCAGGTTGTAGCACACATGCTATTTCTGTTCCATGGTGAGAACTAGTCCTGCGGCCTCAGATGAATAAAGGGGGACTAGGAGATGTGGTTTCTTTGTGGGCAGCTACTGCCTGTCAACAGCTCTGTGCTATGGAAACAGAACACAGATCATTGATGGTCAGCTGGTCAGCTGGGTCAGGGAGCATCATCAAGCTCTCTGGTCGGTTGCATATTATGATTGAAGGAACGTGAGGTGAGGCTCCTATGATGACCGTTTGGCTTTTGGCTTGAGCAAAGGTGGAAAGTAGTCATTAACCAAAATGGAAAGTTGAGAAAGAAGCAGATTTTTACTGCAGGTAGGGGAAAACTAAGAGTTCCACTTTGCACACACATTGTGTGAGCTGCTCATGACACATCCAAAAGCAGATGTGGGAAAGGCAGTTGTAGACATGAGCCAGGGATCCAGAGGAGTCAAGACTGAAGATTTAAATATTCCATTTTCCCCTCGACCCCGTGGTTTCCGATCCTGACACCTCCTCATTTATTAAATGATAGTTCTTACTATCATATGAATTCTCTCATTAACACAGTGTTTTTGAGTTTTCTGACTTTTTTTTTTCCTGCAGCGCTGGAGACTGAATCCGGGGCCTTGTGCAGGCTGGACAAGTGCTCCACTTCTTCTTTTTTTTTTTTTTTTTGGGGGGGGGGGGGGGNAGTTTGGGGCTTTTGCAAACAAAGTTAAACATCTGTGAACAATGAACATTTGTGTACAATTTTTTTTTTAAAGAGAGAGTGAGAGACATAGAGAGAGATAGTGAGAGAGAATTTTTTTTAATATTTATTTTTTAGTTTTTGGCGGACACAACATCTTTGTTTGTATGTGGTGCTGAGGATCGAACCCGGGCCCCACGCATGGCAGGCGAGCGCGCTACGGCTTGAGCCACATCCCCAGCCCCTAAGCGCTCCACTTCTGAACTACAACCCCATTCTCAACACACAGTTTACTGAATGCCTACTACGTTCTGGGTAGTGATGATGAGCAGAGAAATAGCCAGTCTGTGCCTCCTGTGTATCACATTCTTGTAGAAGCCAGATAATAAACAAATAAACAGATATTGTTTCAAGTGCCCTGGAAAACAGGAGCGCAAGATGAATGAGTTAAGTACCAGTGTGGTGGAGGATGGAATTAACTAGAAGTAAGGAGACTTTTATAGCAAGGCAACATTTGAGCAGAAACCTTAATGAAACTGAGGGAGCAAATCACATGTGTACCATGGGGGAGAAGACTGTGCTGTGGCAGGTGATGGCAGAGCGAGTGCAAAGGCCCAGAGGCATGACCCCAAACCAATCAGGAGGCTGGAGGGGCTGGACTAAGATGGGAGTGGGGGAAGAATGGTAGAGATGAGGTCAGAGAGGTGGGGGGAAGGGCAGGTCACACAGCAGAGTGGTTTTTCCACCAACATCTTTGTGTAACTTGAGAAGGAGGGAGAAAAACAAACCTATTTCCCGCTGCAGAAATTATTGCAAAGAAAGCAATGCTCCATCAGGAACTTCCTGTGCAGTTCCCAAAATGAAACACCTTCAAAGTGGAGCATTTGCGACCAAAATAAGAAAGGGGAACCGTTTTGTAATGCGGAACACAGAATACACGGTTCTCTCCTGGTACAGCAGGTTTTCTACACAGTTAATTGCAGCCACATGTGAAGCACCGCAGGACGGCATTTTTAGCAAGTGCCATCAAAGACCTGGACAAACGCTTCCCATCTCTCATGCTCAGAGCAAAACCGATTAGCCCAGGAGGATGGCAACAAAAACACTGCTCTGAGAAACACTGTTTTCCAAATTTCCACTCCAAAACCCAAGCCAGAGGCCTTTCATTAGCTTGATTCTTGTAAATAACAGGAAAAAAAGTGGGTTTAAATAGAAAGAATTTGTTTTTTTCAAGGAAGACATAGTTTAGGTAAAAATATTTTAGGTAATATAAAAATATTTAGGTAATTTATAAAGAACAGAAATGTATTTCTTACAGTTCTAGAGGCTGGGAAGCC
The DNA here is from genome assembly GCF_001458135.2 of Marmota marmota marmota. Lineage (NCBI taxonomy): Eukaryota > Metazoa > Chordata > Mammalia > Rodentia > Sciuridae > Marmota > Marmota marmota. Next base: position 16,015,016 of record NW_026000168.1, read on the forward strand.
CAAGACCAAGGCACGGACACTGGTGTTAGGTGAGGGTTTCTCTCTGCTTCCAAAATGGCACCTTGTTTCTCAGGCCTGTTCAATGGCCAGGGTGGTTCCCTCCTGATATACCCACTGTACTGGGGGACATGAAACAAAAAACACCCGCGTGGGATCTGGGCCTTTCATTCATTGATCACAGTGGGGACTCAGTGGAGCTGCTCCAGTGACCAGCAAACCTGTAGACAGGACTTCATAGTGGCTGTCCATGAGGTTATCTTCTTTAATGCTGACATTTCTGAAATTGGTCCCATTTTCTGGTTTATAGAAGGGTGTGTCCACAGGACAGGGCTGGGTTTTAGTTCCCCAGTATCTAGCCTCCCTTTCTAGCTGGGGATATTCTCCATGAATTATGTCTACAGAAGGCAAAAGGAGCCAGAGAGTCCTACCCTGGGGCTAAGAGATAGGCTCAGCCAGCTTGGTGTTCTTGCCCAGGGTCTTAACTCTTGAGGGAATGGCCTAAGGCTTGGTAGTCATGACAGTCCTAGAACTGTCACACTGGCAGAGATGGTGACTCAGCGCTGGGAGTCAGGAGTTTATCTATACCAGGGGGCTCTGGGTATAGACTACGCTATCTAACCTCCCAACCACTTGCTGAGTCTGGTTTTCTAGTCTTCTCATCTGTTCTTCAGCTACCCAGTACATTCCCAATAAACTCCATTTCCACTTATATTAACCAGATACAGTTTCTGTTGTCTATAACCCAAACCCTGGCTTAATTTTTAAGCAATTTGCAGGCCCCCATTAAAACCCAAAATTTCCCTTGGACTCCAAGAGTTGACTTATATTAGTTTTGTTCACATATGTACATCATAAAACCAACAATAAACTCCTCAGAGGCTTGCAGCTTTAAGCCGCTATAAAACACAAACACATTTGCAAGCTAAATACAAGTAACACTACCAAATCTGCACTGTTGAAATGAACATTAACTCGATATGACAGATGATGCTGGTCTGTGAAACTAAATAGCTATTCATTATGTGGATGTGAAACTCACTGACCTGGGCTCCTGTGGCTGTACATATTTTTTTTTTAATTGCCGTGGGCCACTTGGTAACTGAGCGCTGCACCTCTCCTCTCTGTTTTGTTCATATACTTCCTGTGTACGCTTTGTCTTTAGGGCATTTGCTCTTTGCTGGGCACATCATTCATAAATGAAGACTACAATGTTCTTCTGTCATTCAGTTGGGACAATTAAAATTGTTTTACTTGATTCTGAGGCCAATGCAAATGCCATGCCTGAAATCAGCTAGAAAAGTTGTCCACATGACCCAAAATTTGCTTATATCAATGCTTTAATGATAAATATTAAAAAATACTAAATTAAAAAAAAAATCTCATAGACAGGGGCTGGGGTTGTGGCTCAGTGGTAGAGCGCTCGTCTAGCATGTGCAAGGCCCTGGGTCCGATCCTCAGCACCACATAAAAATAAATAAATAAAATAAAGGTATTGTGTCCAACTACTTCTAAAAAAAAAATAAATAAATGTTTAAAAAAGATCTCATAGGCAACTCAGAAATTCCAATGACTATATTTGTAAGCTCCACTTTCAGAAATCATGTAGTTAGGTGCATAAGCTTTGGAGTTTAAAGTAAAATCCATGGTTTGGGATTTCAACTCTACCCTTTACTAGTCTTAACAATCTTGAGCCAGTTATTTTCTCTCTGAAAGTTCATTTTATTACCTGTAAATGAAAACAGGATTTATCTTTTAGGAAAGTTGTATTAAACAAGGTTCTATGTAATTGTTCAATAAATGGTACTAATTATTGTTACTGATGTCCTAGTTGACATTCAGATTTTTTTAACACCTCTGTCCAAGTCCATACAACCAGATGGTCACAGAGATGGAACAGGGACCAAGTCCTCTGAACCCTCTGAACACCATATGTGATGGTTTGAATGTGTGCCCCAAAAGTTTGTATGCTGAAAACATAATCTCCAAAATCGTATGTTAAAGGGAGGCTTTGGGAGGTATTTAGGAGGAGGTGAGGTCCTGAGGATAGGGCCCCCAGGATGGTATTAGTGGCTTTATAAGAAGAGGAAAGAACTAGCCCACATCTTCTGTCTCACTGTATGATGCCTTTTGTCGGGTTATGATGCAGCAAGAAGACCACATCAGATCCCAGGCAGATGCTGGCACCATCCTCTTGGACTCTCCAGCCTCCAGAACCATGAGTTAAATAAACCTCTATTCTTTATAGATAATCCAGTCTCAGGTATTCAGTTATAGCAACAGAAAACAGACAAAGACACCATATGTGCTGAACAGTATAGTTTTGGCCTTAAGGGCAGATGCCTTCCTTGTAAGGCTATGCTAAACGGGAGCTACTATATCTGAGGGATTTACCGTCTGTAGGAAATAACTCCATCCTTAGGTTAATTCCATGGGTGATCCACTGAAAAAAATGATAACTTTATTCCCTTATGTGAATTATTCTGCTCACCCCCTATTACTTACAGCTATGATTCTCAAATGAGCTCCCCTGAACTGCAGGTTATTTGTTGAAAACATAAATACAAATTCTCCAGCCCCATCCCAGATATACTAAATCAATGGTGGTGCTCCCACCATTGAAATACCATCTGCCCTGAGGTCCTTATCAGGATATGCCCTTGACCTCCAGAACTATGAGCTAAATAAACTTCTTTTCTTTAATAAAGTATTCAGCCTTGAGTGTTTCATTATAGTAACTGAAAATGGACTAATACACTCCTTATGATGAATTGAGATGCCCACAGTGATCTTGAGGTGGAAGATGTGCTAAAGATGGTGGAGCAAAATGATAGCAGGAGCCTGGGACATTCATAACATCTTGAGGCCACTGTATCAACCCTACACCTTCATCCCTAGACTCTGGATTATATGAGGCTCAAATACATCCCTTTTGTATTAGAGATATTATTTTTTCCCCCAAGGGATTAACAACGCAGCCTCTCAAAGGTAAGACTGTCTCTTATTCATCACTGAAATCTACAGTGCCTGGCACAGAGTCTGACCCATAGCATATGCTTACATTTGTGGAAGAAATAAAATAAAGGATCCTTCCTTATTCTTTCTGCTTCAGGAGGAATCAGAGCGCATATGCTGAGCCTAAAATTGCTTTCCTAGAAAATCTGGAAAATCACGAGAGGCTAAAAAAAAAAAAAAAGATCTTTTACACTTTATTTTAAATTTAAATGTCACAGTTGTAAGTTAGGCCAGGATAAAATTATCTTAGCATTGGATTAAAAAAAATAGAAGCTAAACGAAGACGTGTGTCACACCTGCTGAAAATCCCTCAATAGTTGCTCACAGCTCTTAAAATAAATCCCAACCCCCTAATGTTTTCTGGCTTCCCATTGCTTTTGCTTTTTTTTTTTTTTTTTTCTGTTTTTCTATAGGCATAATTGTAGATTCACAGGTAGTTGTAATAAATAATATAGAGAGGCCCCATGTATGTTTTCCCCAGTGGTAACATCATCTAATACTACAATACAATATCACCATCAGGACATGGAGATTAATGCAATCTACTAGTTTTACTTGGATGCATTGGTGCATATATGTTTATGCTTGCATGGGGGTACAAGTATGTTTATGCTGCTATAACAAAATATTTCAGACTAAATAATTTTAAAGAACAGAAATTTACCTCTTACAGTTCTAGAGACTGGGAAGTCCAAGACCAAGGTGCTGGCTTGGTGAGAACTGCTCTCTGCTCCCAAGATGATGCCTTGTTGCTATGTCTTTGATTGGCAGAAGGCGGAAGAGCAAGAAGATTGAACTCCCTCTCTCAGGCTCATCTATGAAGGGCAGCTAATCCCATTCTTGAGGTTTCTGAATCACCCAAAAAGACCCATCTCTTTGTACTATCACCTTGGGGGTTAAGTTCCAATGACAACACACATATTTAGACCAAAGCAGTGCACACATGTGTGTGTTTAGTGCTATACCTTTTCATCATGTGTGTAGGTCCACATACCCACCTCCACACTCAGAACATAGAACATTTCCATCAATACAAGGATCCCTTGCTTTTCTGTAACCACATTCTCTTCCTTCCCATTGTGACCCTTCTCCCTATCACTGACTTCTGGTAAATACCAATCTGTTCTCCATTTGTAAAACTTTGCTATCTCAAAATGTTACAGAAATAGAGTCATATGGTATGGGAATAATTTGGGGGGATACGTTTCCTTCTCTCAGCATAATATCTTGAAGATTCATCCAAGTTATTGTGTATTGTTGTGTATTCGTTCCTTTTATTGCTGAGCAACACATATGGGTGGACCACAGGTGGCTTCACTATTCACCAGTTGATAGACATCTGGAATATTTATAGTTTGGGGCTTTTGCAAACAAAGTTAAACATCTGTGAACAATGAACATTTGTGTACAATTTTTTTTTTAAAGAGAGAGTGAGAGACATAGAGAGAGATAGTGAGAGAGAATTTTTTTTTTAATATTTATTTTTTAGTTTTCGGCGGGCACAACATCTTTGTTTGTATGTGGTGCTGAGGATCGAACCCGGGCCGCACGCATGCCAAGCGAGCGCGCTACCACTTCAGCCACATCCCCAGCCCCGTGTACAAATTTTTATACAAGAACATATCACCAGGGTCTGGAGTTGTAGCTCAGTGGTAGAGCGCTTGCCTAGCATGTGTGAGACACTGGGTTTGATCCTTAGCATACCAAAAATAAATAAATTAATTAAATAAAGGCATCACATCCATCTACAACTAAAAAAATTTTTTTTAAAAAGATCATATCAAGCTGGGGTTATGTCTCTGCGGTACAGCGCTCATCTAGCACGTGCAAGGCCCTGGATTCAATCCTCAGCACCACATAAGAATAAATAAATAAAGGTACTGTATCAAACTTCAACTAAAAATATTTTAAAAAGAAAAAGGATATATCACTTTTTAAACCTTTTGTTAGTTAACTTTCCACCTTTCAAAAATACCTGAAATAGGGGGCTGGGGTTGTGGCTCTGTGGGAGAGCACTTGCCTAGCATATGTGAGGCACTGAGCTCGATCCTTAACACCACATAACAAATAAAATAAAGGTGTGCTGACCATCTTCAACTACAAAAAAAAAAAAATGTTTAAAACAATACCTGAAATAACTTATAGAAAGGAAAGATTTATTTTTGCTCATGATTTCAAGGCTTAAGTTCATGCTTCCTTGGTCCTGTTGGTTTGAACTTGTGGCTGCATAGTATATCACGGTAGGAGCACATGGTGGAGGGGGTCTATCACCTCATGCTGGCCAGGAAGTAAAAGAAAGACAGGAAGAGGGCTGGAGTCCAAAAATCCTATTTAAGGGCAAAACTTCATGAACTAACTTTCTCCCATTAGGCCCCTCCTCCTAAAGACTCTACCATCTCCCAGTAGTGCTATAGGCTAGTAACCAAGTCTTCCACACCTGGGCCTCTGGGGGACATTCAAAATCCAAACTATAGCAAAACTCTTTTTAGGGTTGAGGTGCTACCTCTCCAACAGGTCCTGCCTACTGAAGATATACGCCTGAGCAATTCACTCTCCCAACCTCCCTTGCCCTTGGGGAGCTTCATCTCTACCAATCAGACACAGCCATGCAAGACTCTGTTCAGAAGCAGGCTATGCCAGGGAGCGCGCACTCCAGGGAGTCCACCTGAAGCTGGGTGAAAGCAGAGCTCCTCGGAAGCAGCAGTAGTGGTCACCAAAGCCCATGCGTGAGCTTTTGTGTCTTGGCCAGCAGGGCAGTGGCAATGGAGTCTCTGCTGAGAGTCCTGGAGATGGTTTGGGGGGCTTTGTTTCTGGTTGCGGCCTCCATATCCCATTCTCTGGCCCTCTGGGAGATGTAAACTACCTAATATTCTTTTACAGATTTATTTTCTGGGTGAATAAAGCTCAAGAGGGTTCTGTTGTTCACAGCTAAAACCCAACCCCCCTCTCTAGGCTCATCTCCAGCCAGTCCTTCTATCAGGGCTCTGGCTACTAAACTGCTTTCAGTTCCCAAATACACCTTGCTGGCATCAGGTTCCTGTCTTCTTATGACACCTGTCACAAACTGTAAACCTGGTTTCCTCAGCATCTGTCACCCTTCCATTGGCCTTGGTATATATGTTCAATCAAGATTCCAATGAATTGATCATTTATCTTTATCTTCAGTGAGATGAACAAAGCTGTGGCTAGTCCCATCATGGTCACATGACCACCCAGAACAGTTAATTTCTTGGGTTGGAGATATAGCTCAGGATAAGAGCACATGCTTAGCCCTGGGTTCAGTTTCCAGCAACACACACACACACACACACACACACACACTCACTCACTATATACGAAAACAAAATTTCTTCAATTATAAAATGGAATAACACTACTAAGAAAGGCACAGTTTAAAATTTAGCACCATATATATAAAAGAAGTAATCTATGACAGTCAAAAGCTGAAAACAGGTCAAATGCTCAAGTTACTTTCCATCTTACAAAGAAAGTAACTTTGAAATGACCCAGTCTGATTTTTTGTTCTGCATTTTTAAAATTTTCTTATTTTCTTTCTTCAGCCTTTTTGTCTATAAAAACCAATGCTGCTGCTAGTTGAAAAACTCATTCTGTTTTATGAAATGGGGTGTTGCCTGATTCTAGAATGATAAGCAAAATCAGGTAAAGGGGATGTGGGTGTAGCTCAGTGATACAGCATAGTAAGGCCCTGGATTTGACCCCCAGCACCAAGAGAAGGGGGCAGGGAGGGAGAAATCTTTACATTTGTTATTATTTGTCTTTGGCAATGAACACACAATTTCAAAATTGCAAGACGAAGAGAGTTCTCTGGATGGATGGTGGTGATGATTCCCAACCAGTGAAGATACTTAATACCACTGAACTAGACACAGAAAATGGTCAAGGTGGTAAATTTTAAGTATTTAAAACTTAAACGAGTTTCCACTTCAAATTCACTAGAGTGGCTAAAACTAAATGAGCCTGACAATATCAAGTGTTGGCAAAAATGTGAAGTAACTGGAATTCTCACATACTCAAGCTTTGGATAAATTTTCAAAATTTTAAACATGCACTTTCCCCATGATTTGGTAATTCTACAGTAAGATATTTACCTAAGAGAAATGAAAGGTTACAAAAATGTCAGAGCATCTTTATCTATGACAGTCAAAAGCTGAAAACAGGTCAAATACTCATCAACAGATAAACAGATAAACAGATTTTAAAAATTGTGGAAGATTCCTACAATGGAATACTACTAACTTTTCTTTTTCCTTCATTTTTATACCCAAGATTATCTTCATTTTTATCTTTACAACTGAGCTACACCCAAGTTCTTTTTTTATATACTTTTTTGTTGTTGTTGATAGGCCTTTATTTTATTTATGTATTTATATGTGGTGCTGAGAATCGAATCCAGTGCCTCACACATGCCAGGCAAGTGTGCTGTCGCTGAGCCATAATCCCAGCCCTGCACCCAAGTCCTTTTTCACTTTTTATTTTGAGACAGGGTTTCACTAAGTGGCTGAGGCTGACCATGAACTTGCCATCCTCCCATCTCAGCCTCCTGAGTAGCTAGTATTGTAAGCATGTGTCACTATGCCTGGCATGAATAATACTACTAATTAATAAGAGGAATGAACTACTGACAGATACAACAATGGATGAATCTCAAAACTATCACAGGAGGCTGCTGGGCACTGTGGCACACATCTATAATCCTGTGACTCAGGAGGCTGAGGCAGGAGGATCACAAGTCCAAGGCCAGCCCCAGCAACTTAGAAAGGCCCTAAGCAATTTAGTGAGTTCCTGCTTCAAAATAAAAAAATAAAAAGGGCAGGGGTGCTAGGGATGTAGCTCAGTGGTAAAGCACCCTGGGCTCAATCACCAGTATCAAAAAAATAATAATAAAATTATACTGAGAAAACAAACAAACAAAAAAGGTTACAAAAGACCACATGCAACATGACTTCATCTATACCTAGAAATTCTAGAATAGAGGGGCTGGGGCTGTGGTTCAGTGGTTACTTACCTGGCATGTGTGAGGCACTGGGTTTGATTCTCAGCACTGCATATTAATAAATAAAATAAAGATCTATTAACAAAAAAGTGTTTTTAAAAAAAAGAAATTCTAGAAAAGAGTCATTTGTCACAATAGAAATTACATCAGTGGTGTTCTGGGATAGGACTTATGAAGAACTAAATGCAATAAGACATTTAGGGACATTCTGGAAAGGTGGAAATAGTTTATCTTGACCTGTGGTCACATAAGTATATTTATTTATCAAAAATCCTTGAACTAAGCTGGGCATGGTGGTGCACACCTGTAATCCCAGCAGCTCGGGAGGCTGAGACAGGAGGATCTCGAGTTCAAATCCAGCCTCAGAAATGGAAAGGCGCTAAGCAACTCAGTGAGATGCTATCTCTAAATAAAATACAAAATAGGGCTGGGAATGTGGCTCGGTGGTTGAGTGCCCCTGAGTTCAATCCCTGGTACCCCACCCCCACAAAAAAATTCCTTGAACTGTACACTTAATATATATTTAAGTTATACTTCCAAATAGTTGAATAGCAGCTAGTGGGACATCAATGAGAAGAATCTACTCAGTATTTAAACACTACAGTCCCACTATTCAGCTTGAAAATAATTAAAATTTTGGGTGCTTTTTCTATGTTTATATGCAGCCGTAAACCAAAGAGAAAGAAAAGGAACAGAAACTGATATTTGTGAGAACCAGAGGGTTCATCTGGATGGAGTGGTGGAGGACATAACATCTGAACCTGTGGCCACCACTCTACGATGGGAGAGCCTGGAGCTGCTGGGGAGTTCTGCTTGCCCCTCTCATTTACGTGGTCCATTTAATTCTCAAGTTAGTCGATTTTGTTGTGCTCATGTTTATAGTTGAGCTGAGAGGCTCAGATTTATTAAATCACTTGTCACATGGCCATAAGTGGTAGAACTTGGACTTGAACCTAAATCTGTTTCCAAAGTCTATATTCTTTTGGCTACAGAGCTGGAAAGTGGAATGCTATATTTACAACCCTTGAGTCCTGGCCACCAGAGCTTGTCTCTTCTGTTTTTTAATGATTGGAGTCCCTAGAATAGTCCCTGAATTTTGTGCATCTTCAACTTACATGAAAATAAGAGTAGTGAGAAGTCCATTGTTACTGGAATTGGTGAGGACCTGCTGGGATTTCCTTCCTGAATTTTTCTTTTCTCTTTCAGCCACATACTTGTTTTTATTTACAGTGGTGTTTGTTACAGATTAATTCCATAATATGCAAAGTTAGCATGAATCAAAGCATAAATACCCAAACACAAGGTACAACCCAAAAGAGATGGAGGATGTTGGATGTGAAAAAAAAATGGAAGGGTCCATTCATGGCCACAGTAGCTTGAGATGTGGTGGATCTGCTCATTCTCATGTAGACTTCCAAAGAAATCAAAAGTCAGCTTTGGGCCGGGCGCAGTGGCACACGCCTGTCATCCCAGCTGCTGGGGAGGCTGAGACAGGGGGATCGCAAGTTCAAAGCCAGCCTCAGCAATGGTGAGGCGTTAAGCAATTCAGAGAGACCCTTTTTCTAAATAAAATACAAAATAGGGCTGGGGATGTGGCTCAGTGGTTGAGTGCCCCTGAGTTCAATTCCTGGTACCTCCCCCCAAAAAAAGTCATCTTTGGTTATTAAGACTACCATGGCCACTTAGCTACAAAACATCTCAATATGCACGTGCACGTGTATGTATGTGGGCCAAAGACTTCACGGACTGTCTCTTTCTACAAAGCTTTCTCTGTGCTGGGCAGTTTTAAAAGATTCACTTTCTAGAATCAAACCTACTTTAGGGGCAGGGCTAACCATCTAAAGTAACTGTCAGGTTGTAATTTTTACACACACTGACTGCTGCTAACAGATCTGTGACTGCTCACTTCATTCTAGTAACTGAATTCTTGTGGCTTGGGTTCACAGCTTTGCTCAATGAAATCTGTTTAAGAGTCTGGACCCCAATAAGCTAAATCCCAGTTCACCCTTATGTCACCAGATGCAATTTAGTTATATGTGTTACGATTCTTTCAACCATGTTTGAGGCCATTTTCTGTTACTATAATGAAATACCTGAGAAATGATACTCTGCAAAGAAAGGATTTTATTTAACTCACAGCTTGGGAGGCTGAAACTCCAAACAATGTGGCACAAGCTCAGTTTGACTCTGGTGAGGACTTTGTGGTGGATGGATCATGGTGGGAACCCATAAAATAAGGAGTCATCACATCACAAGACAGGGAACCAAAGGGACAAACCGTCATGAACTCTATTACTCCCTTTTGAGGGAAGTGACTCCAGTGACCAAATTAACCCCCACTAGGCCTCACCTCTTAGAGGTCGAATCATCTCTTAACATGGCCTCACTGGCAACCAAGCCCCCAACAGATGAACTCTTGGGCGGAGGGGACACATCTAAACCATGGTAATCCATAAGAAGAATGTACTGATATATGGAACTGAGGCATTCATAGGGAACTGGCTCCAAATGGGGCTTGTTCCTACGGATCCCTCCTCTCACCAAGGCCCCAGTTACCTTTTCCCTCGATTCTCCCTTCTGTGGGGCCTCATTTACCTGAGAAAGATCAAAATGCACAAAACTGCTCTCTGATTTTTGTGGCAGCAAAATGACTGCCACGAGTCCAGGTTGCATATTGTTATACCACCACCTTACGAGGAAGAATCTCTTCCGGGAATTTATAGAAGACATCTGTTGGGGTTTGGATCTGTGTTGTCCCCCAAAAGTTCAAGAGGTGAGATGGTTGGATCATGAGGGCTGTAACCTCACCAGTGGATTAATCCATTTGATGGATAAATAATTGGAATGGACCACTGGGTGGTAACTAGGCAGGTGGGGCATGGCTGGAAGTCACCCTTGAGGACTGTATCTGGCCCTGGCCCCCCCACCCCACCCCACCCCACCCCTAGCT
>NW_026000168.1:16026016-16036218 GCF_001458135.2 Marmota marmota marmota
AGGTGGGGGCATGGCTGGAAGTCCAGCCCTTGAGACCACCCACCCCACCCCTAGCTTCCTGGTTACCCAAGCTCAGCAGCTTTCCTCGGTCAAGTCCTTCTGTCACGATATTTCTGCCTCGGAGTCAGCTGACCATGAGCTGGATCCTCTGAAACTGTAAGCCAGAATAAACAGTTCCTCCTCCAACTTGCTCTTGTCAGGTATTTGGTCTCAGTGACAAAAAGCTGATAACACAATATTTTTACTTAAAATCCTGAGAATGCATCCTGGACACCCTTGGCTTTGAACTGTTCACAAGTCAAATGCTGTAGGGGGTAAACACATCCCTGGGATGAGTCAGAGCCTGCCCTGGGTGGACAAGTCGTATTAAACCTCATGACTGAGAATGGGGTGTAATAAATCCCCCAAACCACATCCAGGGCACTGGGGGTAGGATACGATGAGGTCGACTCAGGAAGGCACCCCATGTTATTTCTTCCAGAACAGAATCCCCCAGACTTTAAACTGACCAGCTGCTATGGCTTCGATACAGTTTGAGTATGTCCCCCAGAGGTTCGTGTGGCAATGGTAAGAGGTGGGGGGACTTTTCAGCACTGGGACATATAGGAAGTCAAAACATGGGTCCTTCCCTATACTCTGGCTGTCTCCTGCTATGTGATTTCTCCCCTGCCCACTGGTTCCCACCATGATGGGATATAGTGAAAGGAGCCCTTACCAGAGTGAGTGTCATGCTCTATGGACTTTCAGCCTCTGAAACCATGATCTAAATAAACCTCTTTTCTTTATAAGTACTCAGCCTCCGGTGTTTCATTTTAGAAATGGAAAACAGACCAATACACTAGCTTCACCCCAAGGTGTTCAAGTGTGTGCTTTGTCAGTCCTTCATTGCTGAAACTCCCTTCTCCCTTTGCCACTGCTGACACATCTTGAAATTCTCTAATTGTCCTTGACGTTGCCTGTCATCTGAGGATACCAAAGTGGATCATTCATTTTACACTTGCCAATTCTCAGGGGATTCTAATTTGATGGATTTGAGACTGGGGTAGGGCGTAGGCATCTGTAAGCTCACAGAGCTTCATGAGTGACTTGGATGCAGAAGCTCTGAGAGAGAACCACTGCTCTAGGCTTTGGGAGCAGCACCCTGCTCTGGTTCCTTCATTCAATCTGCAGGTGGGTGCCAGACACTCTGGTAGGTGCTGAGCATACAGAGATGAACAAGGCAGACAAGGTCATTCATTGTCCCTGTGGAGCTTATGTTTCAGTGGGGGATGTGGAGAGAGACAAATAAGCAAATAAATATTTAAAAGGGTTCAGGCAGTGCTATGAGAGCCAAAGGAAATGCATCAGGATGAAGTGGTATTCAGGAGGCATAGAGAGCTGCCATAGATAGAGTGGCCAAGAATGGCTGCCCTATTTCACTTGCCCTATTTCACCTGCCCTTGGAGGAGCAGATCTAAAACAGGTGTCTTGGGACTGGAGTTGTGGCTCAGTAGTAGCACATTTTGGGTTCGATTCTCAGCACTGCATATAAAGAAATGAATAAAATAAAGATCCACCAACATCTAAAAAAATATATAAAAATAAAACAGGTGTCTTAGTCTGTTTTCTGTTGCTATAACCAAATACTAAACTTTGGTAATTTATAAAGAACAGAAGTTTGTTTAGCCCAGGGTTCCAGAGGCCAGGGTGCAAGAGCATGGTGCTAGCGTCTGGCCAGGGCCTCATGCTGCATCACAATATGGAGAGGCAGCAAAAGCGTGCTAATGGGGTCTCTCTCCCATTAAGACTTTCACCTTCATGACCTCGCCTCCAGATAACATCGACATATGAGTTGGGGGTTATGTTTTCCACATTTGAAATTCGAGGAACAAACATATCCAAGCCACAGCAAAAAGGAAAATATTCACTGCACCCAAAGAAAGACGAAGGTTGTGGATCAGATCTGAGTCAGGATAGGAAGGGCAAGGGATGAGATAATATGGAAAGGCCAGAGTTTGCTGGGCCCTATAGGCCCAAGAAGGACTTCAAGTTTATGCTCAATGCAATGGGATGCCTCACAGTCCCCACGGTCTCCTCATCTTCCAGAATACCCTGAATACCTATGGTATTTTTTTTTTTTTTTTTTTGTGAGCTGGTGCTTTTCACCTGCCCTCTATCTGAGGCTGTCCACCCTTCTCTTCTCATTTTACCTGAAGGGATCTTGGTTACTCTCAGTTAGCAACCCAGACTTCTCTCCTGGGCTTTGGACTCAAGTATCAAACATCTGCTAGACCCTCCAGCTGCTATGTCATGAACTCCTCAAACTTGGGCAAAGCTCTCCCACATTGTTGATCCACTCCACTCGCCCAGAGAACCACCTGGAGACCAGTGTGTCACTGCGAGTTCTTCCCTCTATCCTATCAGCTTCAGCCAATCAATTCTTTCAGTCCTAAGCATTCCTCAAATCTGTCTCTTTTCCTTATTTGTCCTCATATCTTAATCCATTCTCTGTTGCAAATAACATAATAGTAGAGTCTGGATAAGTTTTGAAGAAAGATATTTATTTGGATCCTGGTTCTGGGCCAAGGTCAAGGGGTCACATCTAATGATGGTTTTCTTGTTTGGAGAGTCCCAAGATGATATAGGGCATCAAATGGGGAGAGACCAGGAGCATGTGTGTATTGTCACGTTCTCTCTGCCTTTAACTGTGTTTGTGTGCAGTGCTAGGGACGGAACCCAGGGTCTTGTGCATGCTAAGCACCCACTCAACCACATCCCAGCAACTCTCTCCTCTTATTGCCACCAGTATTTCCTCATGGTGGGGGTTAGGGGGCTCCCTGATGACTTTATCTAATCCTAAACACTTGCCAAATGCCGCAGTCTGGCTGGGCACAAAATAACCGAGCCGCCACGAGGCACTCGTAGGTTCAAAACAGGAACTCCTTTATTGCCTGAACTCCCGGGAACACTACCCACGAGGCCCTTCCAGGAAACACCACCAACCGGAAATCCCTCCTCCGGCACTTCCCCAACCAACACTAACTCTCCAGGAATCCCTGCAAGAGCTCCAAAGTAGTGCCCCCCCAGGGGTCTAATATACAATTGAATACACAGCTTAACATAACCATCATCATCTCAATGGCTCGCTGGTGTCACCTCTCAATCACTCCTTTCTGGCAAAAATGCCATGCATCATTCCGACTCCTCTGTGGCTCTCAGCAGCCAAAGGCCCCACCCCCAAACACCAAAGTCAGACTAAGTCCCCCCCTTAATACCTTACTACGGTGGTAAAATTTCAATCTTAAGTTTTCTGAGGGGACAAATAATGTTCAGACTATACCACCTGCCTCAGTTCATATTCAGAGTGACTCTTGGAAGTCAATAGTATTAATCACTATCCTTTATATCGAATTGAGGGTCTGAGAAGTTAAGTCACTTCCCCAAAGTCACATAGACTGACGGTCACTAAGAAAACCAAGATGGAAATCTAGGTGACCATATAAACTAGAAGATGGCAGCTCTCCCCCGGGGGAGCTATACAGCAGACCCCTGATCACGCTCCCTGCCTGAGTCCTGTTTCCTTCACGTTTGCTCTTCACACTGCCACCAGGGTGAACTTGCTAAGATGCAAACCTGCGAGGGATGCACCTGAAAAAGTCAAAACTCCTGCTCATGGGGTGGTGGCATCCATTTTTCCCCCTCCCTTCTTCCCCCAGTCACATTTTCCTCAGCCTTGGCAAGACACCTAAGCTGAAATAACAAGAGATGCCTTCAGAATGGGATTCAGGGTACCACAGAGATGAGGTCTGGCATACCAACACATGGAAGGAATTCAAAGAGGGCCACTATCCAGGTTTTATAAATGTCCCTCCCAGTGGTCCAGGAGGATTCATGCTGGATCCTCTCACAAGCAATGCAGACAGGAAGGTGGACGTTTGGCTGCTGGGGAAGGAATGTGGAAGGACTGGGAAGGCGGAAGGGGGCTGCCTGGGGAGAGGTAAAGAAGAGAAGGTCAAGGCAAAAGGCTGAACTGTAAAGGAGGGGGCAGGGGTCCAAGTACATGCATCAGGAGCTGAGCAAGGAGCGGGCACAAACAGAACCATCTCTGAATACTCCAAGAAGCCTGTATGCCATCAGGCCAGATGTTCAGCTTGCACCAGAAGAAGAGACCAGGACACATCATTCCCTTGTGGTCAACGTGTTATTCAATGGCTTACGCTAAGGCTGCCTGGTAATGTTCCTCTCCTGTCACTATGAGGAGGACACAGAGCTGTAAAGGACCCTCCACAATCTGTTCTGTTCACACACACCTCTTCAGTCTCACCGTTCCCAGTGCCAATTCTTCTACTCCTACAGGGTCTGCCTGCTCCTGGTTCTCAGCCATGCCATGCAATGATTTCACCCCATAAAATATCTCTCCTCCCTCCTTCCTCCTGGCTCCTGTCTTTTAATTCCTATAAATGACATTAGCATGGTCCAGTGTTAATATAAAGGGGAGAAAATGGAACTCTTTGCAGCTCTTTTTCAGGTTCAGATGGCTTAGATAAAGTGCATGGAACATAGTAGGTACTCAATAAATGTTAACTCCCCTTCTCTGCCCTTGACACTCAATGCTAGACTCGTTGGATAACTGTGTGTTGGATGCTATCAACAGAATCTGATAGCACACCCTTTCCCTCTTCCTTGACCTCCCTTTGCCAGGTAACCAGAGTGTAATTTCTCTTTTATTATGCATTGGAAGTAATGTGTTTTCCATGCTGAGGAGTAGGTGGGAGCTATCAATTTACCAAGCATTCACTCTGCCTGGCCTTCAGTAGGTGTTTTCTAAGTAGTATCTTGGTCAATACTCATAATGCCTCTTTGAGGTCAGCAGTATTAACTGCTATGCTATGTAGGAGGAGATCAAGACTGAGAAGCTAAATAAGTTTCCTGAAATCACACAGCCAGCCACTGATACAGCCAGAACAGAACCCAGTCTTCCAGATTCCAAATCCCATTTTTTTTCCTCATGAAAAGTACTATATAATAACCATAGTAATAAAAACAGTGAACACTTAGTGATTACTTATCAGCTAGAAACGTGTAGCTCAGCACATGTATTAATTTAATTAACTCTGACAAACATCAGGTGACTGTGTTACTATTATTATCCCCTTTTATAGACAACTAAGGTATGAAGAGGTGAAGAAGAAGTTGACCAGGTCCCTGAGCTGAATCTATGTGTACACAGACTGCCCACAGTCAGTCTTCACTGTATCTCCTTCCATGAACATAAGGTTGGTGATCCAATGAGAGAGGACAAATGAAAAGGTTTAGGAACTGGGATGTGCTACGGGGAGGTTAGCTGTTAGGTTGAGAGTCAAGTTGGGGGTGGGGGGCGGCGGGACACACTTTCTAAATGGTCTCAGAGTTTGAAAACTAGTGATCAAGGGCATGGTTCTCCTGGAAGCAGGCTAGATCACAAAGGCCACAAGGAGGGCAAAGGGACTGAGAGACTGAAGTTTGTCACCCATCCCTGGAGAGCCACAGAATCATGAGCCTTACAGAGATGATTAGTAGCCCAAGAGACCACAGACGGCCTCTTCCAATCGCCAAACGGAGCTGGCAGAATTGCACCATCCCTCGGGAGTGTGTCACCATGATGTCACCTTGTTTATTCCCTGCATGGGAATCGGGCCCCACAGGGGTTTGATGAACCGATGGCCCCAGACAGCAAAATGACAATGCTTTGTAACTTATTCTCCCCCCATCAGGAGCTCCTCATCTGAAACTCACTCAGAAGTAAATCACGGGGCTGCTTAATCTTTGCTCTGATTCTGCGATTTAGAAGCAATTCTGTGTCACTTCCCCTCAATCACTAACCATGTCCTTGCTTCAGGGCAGGGTGACAATCACTCATGTAGACAACATGTATGCACCAAGAGTCACTCCCAGCTCTGATCGCAGAGTAGTTGCTCAGGAATAAAAATGATATGGTCCCAGTTATTAGGAACTGATGTTAGTAGGGGAGGGAGAGATTTAAAGAGTAATTAAAATTATTTAGGGGCTTTTATAAAAGAGAGATGTAGAGAGCTATAAAAAGCATAACTTAGGGGTCCCAAGTCAATCCTGGGAGGGCAGAGGATGCTTCCCTACAGAAGAGACATCAAAGCTGAGGCCTGGAGGTTAAGGAGGAGTCAAGTAAAAGAAGCAAGAAACAGGCTGCAGACAAAGTCCAAGGAATGAGACCGTGCCAGTTGCCTGGAGCTTGGAGAGCAAGCAGGAGAGTCCCACTAGGCGAGGCTTCAGGGCAGCGCAGTAGGGGCAGCTTCCACGGGATCCTGGAGCTGAGAGAAATTCTTACAGGATTCATTTTTTGTTTTGTTTTGTTTTTCTTTTTTTAAGAACAAAGGAAACATTCAAGGATTTTAGAAGGGAGTGACATGATCATCTGTGTGTGTGTGTGCATGTGTGTTTATTTAGGTGCTGGAGACTGGACCCCAGGCCTCATGCATGCTAAGCACATGCTGTGTCACTAGCTACACCTCAGCCCTGTGTATTTTTTCTGGTGCTAGGGATGGAACCCAGGTCCTGGCAAGTGGTAGGCAAGTGGTCTATCACTGACCTACATCCCCATTGCTCCTGTGTGTGTATAAATTATTTTTGGCACTGGGGATTGAGCCCATGGGCACTATACTACTAAGCTATTAAAGACGGCCATGCCTTCCCCCGCTCTTTATTTTTCACACAGATAAAGTGACATCATTTCATATACTTGGAGCATCGGAAACCCTCCTAGGGTTTACGCACTTGACACTCTCTTTTTACCAAAGTCAACAGTCAAATAACAGATCTAGTTTTAAGACTTTTACCTGGAACACTAAGGAATACAGCCCCGCATGTCCCTCCACCCTTAGTCCTTGCACAAAATATGTTCTTAGTCAATGTTTTTTGAGTATCATAACCTTGGACTCTGTTAGCTTTCCATTACTATGACAAAACCCTGAGATAAACCACTTATAAAAAGGAAAGGTTTATTTTGGCTCACTGTTTCAGAGGCTTCAGTCCATGAGCCAATTGGCTCTACTGCTTTTGGACCTGTGGTGAGGCAGCACATCATGGTGGGAGCACATGGTGGAAGAACATGCTCATCTCATGACAGCCAGGAGGGAAAGGGGATTTAGAGAGAGAAGAGGGGCCAAGGGCCCAATCAATATCTCCTTCAAGGACACACCCCCAATAACCTAACTTTCTCCCTCTTGGCTCCACCTTGTAAAGGTTCCATGACCTCACTCTCCAGAGACTGGGGGACCAAGCCCTCGACACATCTTCCTCTGGGGGACATTCAAGCTCCAAATGATAGCAGATTCTCATCACTGACTTAAATTTATTATAATCCTCCTTTGCTTCTTTCCCCCTAAATCTCACACAGTGTCCCTCTGATTTAGTGATGCAAGATAAGTAACTGAGTGCAGTAGCACCCATGTGAAATCCCAGCTGCTTGGGAGGTTGAGGCAGGAAGATCACAAGTTTGGGGCCAGCCTGAGCAACTTAGGCAGACCCTGTCTCAAAATAAAATAGAGATGGCTGGGTTGTAGTTCATTGGTAGAACACTTGCCTATCACATGCTAGACCCTGGGTTCAAACCCCCAGCAACCCTGCCACATACATAAAGGCAAGGAAAGTGAACACCTAACTTTCTTACCTTTCCCTCTGTGCATGGCAAACATCACAACCAGTTAGAGAACTCGCTCTTCTTGCTCCTACCTTTCTGAATGACCCTTCCTTATACCACACTTCAAACTTTTGATTGATAAGTGTTGGGCCCCCTCAGTTTAGACATGAATTTCTCCTTAACCATTGGACATCCTAAAGCTCTTGCAAGTGAAACATAGAAAAACAGGTAAATTAATTTCCATGTAGTGGTCTCCTTTTAATATCCTGTCATTTTTATTTCCTGCTCTAATTTTGGCTTAAAACTTGAAAAACAAACACATCTAGACATAACGCAGTTCTGTGATCCTGGGTTATCTAAAAACAGCCTCCAACTGAGAACAATAGCTACAATTTCCTATAATATTTCTTTATATTTGAATAACACTCCATTCATCTTTCTTGATTTCACATCGAACCAAGGAAGTATTATTATTTATTTATTCTACTGATGAGGAGGCTGAAGCAGATTGCTTAAGTAATTTGGCTAATGCCACAGATTGGACAAGGGGCAGAACTTAGTCCCAAAGGGTGATCTTTTTGTTTCTAATCTTTTTATTGTCTAGCAGATCAGTGCTATTTCTACCATCAGGCTGTTTTTATAAAACATTGCTTTTCAAGGCCCAGAAGCAATAAACATAAACTTTGATGTCATTTTAGTTTCAATATTATGATGTTTGAATAAGAAGGTAGAACATTTGTGGAATCACTAACTTTCATTTACTGCAGGCTTCTTTGTTTTGTTACATTTTATAGCTACAATTGTGTGCATGCTTGAGGACAGGGACTGCTCCACATCCTCACTGCTTAGGAGGATCCAGGTGCTGACAAATTTATGGAGCTTCCAAATACTTAACCCCCTAATGTCACACAACCTGAAAGCTCAGGTTTACCAGCAGTCAAGGTCCCAATGTCATATCATCTTACTCTTTTCATTAAAGACAACTGGGGCTGGGGCTGCAGCTCAGTGGTAGAGTACTTTCCCTGTATGCACAAGGCCCTGGGTTCAATCCCCTGCACTGCAAAACAACAAAACCAAACAGAATTTCAATAAAGATGATTGGGTAAATGTATGACCAAATTTGAGTTGGGCTTAAGCTTTTTCACATAGAATGCACCTCAAATCACGTTCACTTTTTCTCCCTAAAGCCCAGCATTTAAAACTCAGTGATCCTGAGTGTTAGCAAAGAAAATACAGCCATTGTCAGATCACGATTTGTACAAAGTGCTTCGTGACTCAGTCCACCATCAGCTGACCTCACGCAAAGCTTGGCGGGCCCCACCCCTCCTGTGGTTTTGCTGCACTGTTTTTATAGCTTTCACTTAAAATAATATTTGCTGGAGCCACGGATGGAACCAGGCCTTTGTTCTCTTCCCACTGTCCCTCCTGCAGAACTGACAATTCAATGCAAGCTTCTCCGGCTCTGAGGGCCACTGGGCTCTCAGCTTTGACCACCCCTGCCGATACCCACAAATATACACCACGAGCACCCGTGCATAAATCCCCATCTTGGTATAATGGTCCCCCTAATAGCCACTACATATTGGGTCCTTACTATGGAATGTGTACTCTATTGAGACTTTCACATAAATATGTAATTTTAACGGTCAAAACAACTTTGTGGAGTTGATAGGGCAATTTTCTTTTTATATGTAATGAAATCAAGACTCAAAGTAGTTAAGAACCTTATCTAAAGCCACAGAAGTACAAGAGGTAAAAACAGGATTCAAAACCAGAACACTTATGGTGTTGAATCCTCAGGATATCCCATGTTAAACCTAAGTATGTATTTTACACACTAACACACTCATGGAAAGATACAAGTTGAATTGAGTTGCAGCTATTTGATGTAAAGATCATATTTTGTAGATATCTAAACATTTGCTAATGTTTTTATGGTTTTCTCTTCACCTTTTAGAGTCAATATTTTTGGAAGGACTGGGGGTTGTAGCTCAGTGGTAGAGCACATGCTTAGCATGTATGAGTCCTGGGATCAATCCCTAAGACCAAATAATTAGATATTTTCGGTGTATCCAAATTTCGGTCAGTTCTTTAAAAATGAAATGTATGAGCTAGGTCTATGGTTCTTAACAAGTAAAAGATGCCACCAAATAACAACATAATTTAAAGAAAATAAAATAGGTGGGTGTAGCAACATATGCCTGTAGTCCCAGCTACTCAGGAGGTTGAAACAGGAAGATGGTTTATTAGGTCATATGATAACTACGTTGAGCTGTCAAACTGTTTTCTACAGGGTCATCTTTGTGTTACATTTCTACCTGTAATGGACCAGGCCTCTGATTGCTCTGTACCCTTGTCAATACTTGCTGTTGTCTATTTTTCATAGCCATCATGGTGGACAAGAAGGGCTGTTTCAGTCTGGGGTTGTGGCTCAGCAGTAGAGTGCTCGCCTTGCACGTGTGAGAACCTGATCCTTAGTACCACATAAAAACAAATAAATAAAATATAGGTATTGTGTCCAACTACAACATATATATATATATATATATATATATATATATATATATAT
>NW_026000168.1:16036243-16075621 GCF_001458135.2 Marmota marmota marmota
CCCTTCCCTTCTTGGGGCACAATAAGGGCTGTCTCACTAAGGTTTTGAATTGCATTGTCCTAATGACTAACAATGTTGAACTTTTTTAATTTGCTTACTGGACATTTTATTTATTTACTTATTTATTTATTGGTACTGGGGATTGAACTCAGGGGCACTCAACCACTGAGCCACATCCCCAGCCCTATTTTGTATTTTATTTAGAGACAGGGTCTCACTGAGTTGCTTAGTGAGACCTCTTTTGCTGAGGCTGGCTTTGAACTCATGGTTTTCCTGTCTCAGCCTCCCAAGGCACTGGGATTACAGGCATGCACCACTGCACCCAGCTTACTGGACATTTTAATATTTTCTTTGGCTGGAGCTAGAATATTCAAAAGTCCTAAATGTACTCAATGGTAAACTGAATGTGACAATGTGTTTCCTGCATTTTGATGTTAGAACAGAAGAAAAAAACGTGTATTTTATCCACTTGCATACTCATTCAGATATTTTTTGAGCACCACTGTTATTCCACCTATCAGGAGGTACAAAGATAAACAAGAAACCCAACAGCCAATTACAAAAGATGGTACAGAAGAGTCTGCTTCTGACTCAGTTAATTATCCAGATGGTTCTTCTCCCTTCCTGGCAGGGGCAGAAAGGCAATGAGGCAAGGACCCAGATCTCGAGCACAGCATGCACAAGGGCATGACCAGTGATGTCAGAGATGAGGGGGAGTAGAAGTAGTGGATGAAGATAGGGACAGAAGGGAATGTGAACCAGGTCACAAAGACCCACGCTAAGAAGTATCCACCAACACAGTGAATTTTGAGATTTTTTTTTATAAGCACAGAGTGATGTGATTGCATCTGAATCTTAAGGGATCGCTCTGAGACAACCAGGTACATGGATTAAAGGGTCATCAAGCTCTTCCTTACAAAGCCAGGTGGGGTGGATATTTCTAGAGGGCCATAGTTTAATGACTTCTAGATTAGACTACAGAAAGAACGAAAGCAAGTAGATTTTTGTTCTGACTATGTGGAAATTCTCTTACTGGTGGTGAAAATCAAAATGGCAAAGGAAGCATGGCTTTGAGGCACAGCTTACCTTCAGATCTTAGGAGGATTCAGACCTTGAAGACAGGCTTTGCATTTCCTACTAAGCAAGGCAGAGTCCCTTAGGTATGTCAAAGTGTATCACTCATTGGGGTCACTGTAGTGACACAGGAGGTATGACAATCCTGCCCAGGGAAGGAGAAGCCTTGAAAACTAAGGAGAAAGTCTTGGAAAAGCACCATTCGGTTTGACATATAGGAATGCTTGATTCCAGATATTTTAAGTAGTCTTTGTTCAGGATACTAGTAGAAATGAAGAGGGGTGTATAGTTAGTTGATCCTGGACTCCAGGAGTCTGAAAGTCAGAGGCAGGTGTCCTTCCTGGCCTAGCTTGGGCTGTACAGACTCTTTCCTCCATGCCTGTTGTCATCTTTGCACAATGACTTGCTTCCTCTGTGTGTAGACGGCTAATCAGCCCAAGTGGGATAGAGACAGGGAAAAAGGTTTAGAATTATATGAGCGCAGCAGCGCCGGGAGGTCACCCTGAAGTTGGAAGGTCCCTGCTGCTAATACCTCTTATGTGACCCTGGTCAAACCCCCTTCCCTTCTTGGGGCAAAATAAGGGAGCTGGGCTACATCACTGGTTCTGAACTGGGATTTCCCCAAGGGAGTAACAAGGTCGACCTGCAAGTATTTGCAGGCTTTCAAAAAACCATTTGAAAGGCTCTGTGTCTGCTGACAAAAGCTGTCAAGTTTCTTTGCTCTTGGCTAGGATTATGTCAATCCAGGTAGTAACACTGGTTAGGGCAAGCTGATCAGAAGCTCTGATTGGCTGTTGGTGATGTAATAGGAATTCCAGGAACGTGATTGGCCAGCAGTTTCTCACCAGAGGAGCTACAAACCAGGAAGATGCCGGAAGCCAAAGCAGCATGCTTAAGGTTGTGGAGTCAGGGAGATAACCAACCTACATCTTTTAAAGCACTGGGTCCACTTTCCAAGACAATGGAAACTATGCACCGTTCCTAAGGTGCTCTGGGTTCTTCTGTATTACTTCTGCTTCCCCCCATGTCCCAGGTGTCCCTCTCTCCCCAGGGAGGGCTGGGCTGAGGTTTGCAGACAAGTAATGACACGTTCCCCCTCCACTCCCAGTCCCCTCCTCTCTGCCCAAACCTGCTCTCTGCAGCCCCGAAGCTGGCAGCCAGCCCTCCGCCCCCAGCTCAGCAGCCTCTGCCAGGTGTGGACCCCAGCCCTTCTCTGCCCTATTGGCCACAATACCAGAATCTCAAGCTGTGGCCCCTGCAGGGACAGGCACCCCCCCACACCCACACTTCACGAATTCTCTGAACAGAGGACAGGAATAAAAATAACAAGGAACACAAACCCGTGGGCACAGTTGAGAGAGGAGTGTTTTCTTTAACAAGGAAGAGTCAGAAGGGATTGGGGACTGGCTCACCTGGTGAGTCACCACACATTCACTCCTTTTGGCTGGCTACCAAAAGAGAATGCAATAGCCTGTGGCCTCGGGGAGGCATGTGGGGCATTTTAGAGAGGCCCTGGGTTTGCAGAAGAGAACAGCACAGTGTGGGAGGAGAGCCACTGGGGGCTGGGATTATATACCTGGCTTCTACAAACTTGAGGTGTCTGTGACTCCCGGCTCCCCTCTGAAGCTGTGTTACTTGCTCTGTGAAGGCCTTTTCTAGCTGAGTCTGTCCCTCCTAATGGAGTGTTTAATGAAGCTAATAATATTAACAATACCCACGAAGCCGCCTACCTAAGGCCAGGGGCTGTGCTGCTGGCTTTGCACACGGTAATGTGAATCTCCAGAATCACTCTGCAAAGGAATTATTTCCACCACTTTCCACAAGAAGTAAGTGCTAGGATTTAGCTCCATGGTATAGCACTTGCCCAGCCTGTGCAAGGACCTGGCTTTAATCCTTGGTTGGGGAGGGGGTGGATATTGAAACCTAAGTCTTTTTGACTCCAAAGCCCCTAAAATATGATCTGTTTGGAAAGAAAGGGGAGCTAATGTCTAACACTTTGTCAAATTTAATTTGTTCTCCCAACATTTTCTTTGACGTCTACTATCAAGTACTAGCAGTACTTGATAGTAGATGTCAAAGAAAAATGTACTAATTAATAGCTAATCCAGCTATTAGCTAGTGAATAGTAATGGAGACACTTGGAAACTTGAGCCCCCGTAGCTGAACTGCTTGTTTTCCCCATGAGCCGGTATGCTTATGGCTGGAGTTTTGTGACTTTACAACAGTATGAACTTTTTTTTTTTTTTTAAGTTGTACTGGGGATTGAACTCAGGTGTGCACAACCACTGAGCTTCATCCCCAGAACCGCTCCCCCTCTCTTCCTTTTGGTCAAAGGCCTTGTTAAATTATTGAGTCTGGCCTTGAATTTGAGCTCCTCCTGCCTCAGCCTCCCAAGTCAAGTCCCTGGGATTACATGTGCGTACCACTAGGCCTTGGTAAGATGCACATTTGATTAAACAGAATGTTTCTAGTTCAGCCTAAATGCCAAATCCATCAGTGTGTTCTGAGCTAAATCATGGCTCATATAATGAGAAATGGAAATGTCAGTGCTTCATTATCTCATGCAAAGGAAGCTAAGACTTCCAGGTGTTCTGCCACTTAAAACAGGTTTGAGCACTCTTGTGCTTTGGCTCTATGAATGCACAATTTATGCAGAGGAAAACTTCCTGGAGAAAACAGCAAGAGAGCTCCCTTACCAGCTAAGAATCTCTGGCCCTAGGAGTCACTCTGTTCTCTTCCCTGGGAATCAGAGGGTGCTCTGCCCCTTTTTGTGTGCACCAGGAAAGTTCTCCTTCAAACCGAGTTGACAAAGAGAGGCCCTTCACCCTGCCAACAAAAACAGAAATCGAGTGTCAGAGAGGCATTATCTAGAAGGCCAGGAGAGCACAGAATAGGTCAGTTGTGCCAAAAGCAGAAGAGGAAGCACTTTCCATAAAGCAGCCACATGCAGAGGCCCAGGGCTGAAGCCTGCAATATCCTGGACACAAGTCGGCCACAATCCTCTCTCTGTCCCTTTGAGGCTTATCTTTGGCTCCTTTAACAAAACACCGTAACTGGGTGTCTTTTAAACAATAGAAATGTATTTTGCAAAGTTCTGAGAAGTTCAAGATCAAGGCCTTGGCACATTTAGAATCTGGGAGGGGGAGTTTCCTCACACCTGGCTGTCCCCTTGCTACAACGTTACCTGGCAGAAGAGAGAAAAGCTCTGTCTCAGCTTCCAGAGCTGCTGGTGATAAGTTTTAAAAGAAAGTTATGCAGGGTGCAGTGTGCCTGCCTGTAATCCCAGCAGCTTGGGTATATATCAAGTTTAAGGCCAGCTTCAGTAACTTATGGAGGCCCCAAGCAACTTAGTGAGACCCTGTCCCAAAATAAAAAAATAAAAAGGGCTGGGAATGTAGCTCAATGGTAAATTGCCCTTGGGGTAAGTCCCCAATACTTGCCCCCATCTTCCAAAAAGAAAAAGAAAAGAAAGTCATGTCAGCATGCTGGCAGAAATAATTTTACTTAGATTTGGTTATAGTGAGTATTTCTCCAGCTCCTACTGTGAGTCTGGTGTCACTATGTATGTTATCTGGTTGGACCTGAAGTTACCACTTGAGCAGCATTGTTTACAATAGCCAAGATGCAGAAACTACCCAAGTGGTGATGGATGAAGGAAAAAAAGTTGTACACTGTGCAGACAGGCAATGGAATATTATTTAGCCAATAAAAAGAAAGAAATCCTGCTATTTGTAACAACATAGATAAAACACTGAAGGACAGGATGCTAAATGGAATGGGTCAAACACAGAAAAACATAGACCATGATCTCATGTGTATGTGAAATCTAAAGGCAAATAACCTAAAGAGACAGAGAGCAGAGTGGTGATTGCCAGGGACAGGGTGAAATGGGGTTATGAGCCAGTTCCTGGGATCTACTGTCCAGTCTGGTGACTATTTACATAGCATTTACATGGTAGTAGGTATTCAGGTAAAAAATACTGTATTGTATACCTGATAATATGCCAAGAGAGTAGCTCTTGAATATTTTCAATAACTACATGAGGTGATGAGTATATTAATTAACTCGACTGTGGCATTCATTTCACTACATATATATATGAAGATATAGGGCTGGGGTTGGGGTTCAGAGGTAAAGCGCTTGCCTAGCATTGGAGAGGCACTGGGTTCAATCCTCAGCACCACATGAAAATAAAATAAAGATATTGTGTCCACCTATAACTAAAAAATAAATATTAAAAAGATATATTTAGTAGTAAAATATATAGTGAAGTGAATTGATTACCATATAAATATAAAAAATAAAATAATCACATTGTATATCTTAAATGCATATAATTTTATTTGATAAGTATGCTTCAATAAAGCCGGAAGAAAAAAGAGCCATTGTAAGTGTCACTTTTTAAAAAAATTTTTTTTTTTAGTTGTTGATAGACCTTTATTTATTTTACATGGTGCTGAGAATCAAACCCAGTGTCTCACATATGCCAGGCAAGTGCGCTACTGTTGAGCCCCAGCCCCAGCCCCAGCCCAGCTGTCACTTTTTATTTAGAGCTAATGGTGCTCTAAAAAATTGTAAGCCTTTTCAAAAAAGAATTAAGGGGCTAATAAGTGATATCAGGATTAATACTACTACTTTTTTTTTTTTTTTACAGATAAGAAAACTGAGCGTTAGAATAAATGAGGTCCCCAAGGCCACAGAGTAAGTGATATAATGGAAACTTGAACTTCAGTCTAAAACGTCTAGTGAGGAGGTTGCAAAATGGAAATATTAACAGCCTACCTGGCAGAGTTATGGTAAGGAAAATAGGCAGCTTATGTAAAGTACCAGGCTGACAGTGGGTACTTATTAATGCTATTCTCTTTCCCTCTTGGGACTTCACGTCCTGAGCTCTTGCTATTGCACCACACCTCCTCTTCATCACTGCAATTCATCAAAGACGACATTATTCATGAACTTCAGCTACCAAGGTTATTTAATTTGAGACTCAAGCCACCCTTGGAAGGTAGGTATTATTATTACCATTGTCTCTTAGGGGACAAATGATCTCCCAGGGCCACTCAGCTGACAAGCAATAGGGTTGGGGTTTGAATTCAAGTCTTACTTGAGGCCACCGTTTTCCCATGAACCCACACAGCAACTTTCTGAATTGATGATTGAACCTCTAACAGCAATAGAATTAAAAGAATATGTATTTCCTTTGGATAAGTTAATCATGTAGAGAGATATAATTTGGGAACTGGACAGTGGGAATGCTTTCTTCTCTGTCCTATGAATAAAAAGGAAGGAGAGGCATTGGAGGTGTAGTTCAGTGGTAAAGAACTTGTTTAGCGTCCATTAGAACCTGGGATTGAATCCTAACACACACACACACACACACACACACACACAGAGAGAGAGAGAGAGAGAGAGAGAGAGAAACAGAATAATGTGGCTACAATCAATCATATAATCGTTATCTGTAAAATAATTACGGGAGGGGTTTACTGGGCACTGAACCCAGGGACACTTTACCATGGAGCCACATCCCCAGCCCTTTCTTTTCTTTTTTCCTTCCTTCCTTTCTTTCTTTTCTTTTTTTTAAATTTTGAGACAGAGTCTAGCTAAGGTGCTGAAGGTCTGCCAAATTGCCCAGATTAGCATCAGACTTGTAATCCTGCCGCCTCAGCCTCCTGAGTCACTGGGATCATAGGCATGTGCCACTGAGTTGGGCAATAACTGCATATTTTAAGATCCACACACCAATCTGATGTCAACAACCTATTTAGCACATATCGACAGTTCTCCCTCTTTACCTGCAGGTTCCCCATCTGTAGATTCTATCAAGCAGACTGTCACCTGAGTACTTAGACATAAATATCTGCATCTATACTGAACTTATACAGACTTTTCCCCTTTTCATTATCCCCTGAACAATTTAGAATAACAACTATTTACATAGTATTTCCATGGTAGAAGGTATTCAAGTAATCTAGAGATGATTCAAAGTCTATAGGAACATCTGTGGATTGTGGGAATATTTGGGGGGTCCTAGTTGCAGATATTGAGTGTATTGAGTGAGGGACTGTATTATATAGTTGTAGATGGACAGCATGCCTTTATTTTATTTAGTTATTTTTTTTTATGCATTGCTGAAGATTGAACCCAGTGCTTCACATGTGCTAGGCAAGCATTCTACTACTGAGCTACAGCCAGGGCCAGGACTATATTTTTTAAAGTGTACTTTATATTTGTAAATTAATTAGCATTAAAACAATTCCCATTCCTTTATTGGAAAAAAAAGTCATTTTTTTCTTCAATAAAAATATCTGGAAGGGCTGGGGATGTGGCTCAAGCCATAGCATGCTTGCCTAGCATGCGCGGGGCGCTGGGTTCGATCCTCAGCACCACATAAAAATAAAATAAAGATGTTGTGTCCACTGAATACTAAAAATAAATAAATAAATATTAAAAAAATTTCTCTCTCTAAAAAAAAATAATATCTGGAAAACACGTTTGTTGTTTAGTTAAATAGAACCACTAGCACTCTACATTTGCTGGCCATGACTGTACTCCTAATAAAATGTTTACCCCCAAATCCTGCCCTGGACTGCTGAGTCAGAATGGGGTCACCTCCCAGAGAATTCAGTTATCTGCCTCCATTAGTTTCATGTTCTGAAATAGCTCCAAAATTTGAAAAATACATAATTTTCAGCATCTGTTCCTCCCAAAAAAGAAATCTTAAAATTATCTTTGAGTTCAGAAAGATACATTATAAGGTTATGTCAACAACTACAATGTATTAAAAAAAATGTAAATCAAATTTGCTATACTAGGGACCAAATCATGTCTACATAAATATCTGTAAATATTTAAAGATTTATAAATATTTAAATCACAATGTAAATGTATTTTATTCAAAAGTTCAACGGAGCTGGCTTCATGGTGCTTGCCTATAGGCCTAGCCTCTCTTAAGAGGCTGAGGCAGGAGGATCACCTGAGGCAAGAGTTTGAGGCTGGTTTGGACAACTTAGAGAGGCCTGTTTCAAACAAAGAAAAACCATATAAGTTGAGTCCAAATCTTTGAATTAAAATTGAGTGGTTTGGGCATATAGCGCTCAGCATACATAAGACCTTGAGTTTGATCTCCAGCAAAGAAGAAAAGAAAAAGAAGACAATGACTTAGATTCAAACCCTATTCATTTGGTTTTAATCAGTTTTGGAAAATATCTATTTTAAGCCAGGTGTGGTGGCACATGCCTGTAATTCCAATGATTCAGGAGGCTAAGATAGGAGGATCACAAATTCAAGGCTAACCTGGGCAACTTAACAAGACCCTAAGCAACTTAGCAAGACCCTGTCTCAAAATAAAAAATAAAAAGGGCTGAGGATGTGGCCCAGTGGAAAAACACCCCTAGGTTCAATTCCTGGGACCAAAATAAATATTTATGTATAAAAGAAATAAATCTATATGTATTTATATAAATTTTTATAAATAAATGTTATTTAATAATATTATTTTATAAGTAAATATTATTCAATTTATTTTATAAATGATGTTATATAAATTTATTTACATAATATTTATATATTTATTTTCAAAATAAAAATTTATTTATTTTATTAACACATTTAATTGTATGTATTAGTAGGATTCAGTATGATATTTTCACACATGTACACAGCTGCAATGGATCATATCCATCCACTCTTCTTCCACCCGTGACCCCCAGTTTTTTACTTTTTTTGTGAAGCAGGGGTTTGAATCTAGGGCCTAGGACATGCTAAGCATGCATTTTACCACCAAGTGACAGACACTCCCAGCCCCCTTCAATTCTTTTTGTCAAATATTTTTAAAGGGCTGTGGATGTGGCTCAAGCGGTAGCGCGCTCGCCTGGCATGTGTGTGGCCCAGGTTCGATCCTTAGCACCACATACAAACAAGGATGTTGTGTCTGTCAATAACTAAAAAATAAATAAATATTAAAATATTCTCTCTCTCTCTCTCTTTAAAAATATTTTTAAAAATATACTATTTATATATTAATAAAAATATACTATTTATGTATTAAAATAATATAGCATTATATTTGAAACTATAACATTTTCAAATATTAAAAATATATAATTGGCCAAGCAATTGTAGTCAGAACCTCAAATCCCATAGTATCAACCAGGTTATATAAAATAGAGCTTGGAGAGACAAAAGTTATCTCACCTGTGAAAATAAGGATATTAAAAATACACACCTCAGAGTACCATTATGAGGATTAAGTTAGAAAATACCCATGAAAAGGCATGCAAGAAAGTCACATTTTTTGTTGTTCTGAGGCTCAGACCCAGACAGCATTCTACCTCTGATCTATATCCTTACTCCTTTTTTTTAATATTTATTTTTTAGTTGTAGTTGGACACAACACCTTTATTTTATTTATTTTTATGTGGTGCTGAGGATTGAACCCCGGGCCTCATGCATGCTAAGCAAGCGCTCTACCACTGAGCCACAACCCCAGCCCAGTCCTTTTTAATTTTATTTTGAAACAGGATCTCGCTATGTCTCCCAGGCTGGCTTTAAACTTTCCACCCTCCTGCCTCAGCTTCCTTTGTTGCTGGGATTATAGGCCTGCCTTACACAGCCCAGCTAGAAAGACATTTCATAGTTGTTGAACTCTGCAAAGTGGAGGTCATTGTTATTGGATAATCCTCATGAGATTGCTTTCTTTGAATGATATCACTACTTCCAGTAAGCCACTCTTCCTCTCACAGACCTTTGACACACCCACAACCTTTCTTCTTTCCCAGCTGTGATGAAGCTGATAAATAAAATAGTATAGCATCCTCCACAAGACAGAAAGAAGCCAAAGGAGGGGTTTCTTAATTCATCATTTTCCTCATCAAATTGGTGAAAGCTTACTGTGGGCCATGCATGATTTGCCAGAGGAAATGAATATTAATTCTTACTTGTTATCAAATGAAGCAGAAAAATACCCCTGCTTCTTTCCCACTTCCTTCTGAAGAGGTTCATGGCAACAGCAGACAGTGGGAACCACGTATGTACTTTCAAATCTCCTAGGAGCATATTGAAAGAAAAAAGTAAAAAGGAATAGGTGAGATTTATATTGAGATTAGTATTAATATATTATATTAATATAATAATCTAAAATATTATCTTTTCAATACACAATCAGTATCTTAAAAATTACTAATGAGGTATTCCTCATTCCTGTCTTCATACCAAGTGTTCATAATCTAGTGTGATTTGACACTGAATATCACTTCTCAATTTGGACCAGTCACATTTTAAATACTCCATGGCCACATGTGTCTAGTGGCCACCATGTTAGTTTATGAAGTCTTTGAGGGCTTTGTAAAAAAAAAAAATGTTACACATACAAATATTTAACATTTGATTGCTTCTCCTGCATTCGAGAGCCTCTAAGGTTTTATAGCTAAAAAATAAAAAAAATAAAAGGTGGCCCTTTTGACTTTGGTACCATACAGATTTCCCCTTTGGAAACAGGGCAGAAATTCCTCCAGCTGCCAAGACTATTGACTATTCTGTGGGAATTGGCCATGAGTTGAAAGAAGTCACCTACCCAGAATCAGCCTTTAGATCTGATAATTGGTTTTTGCTCTGGTTCAAAAGGCTGCTTGCTCACCTCAAGTTAGGACCAAATTCTGAAGGGCCACCTATTTTAGTTAGTTTTCCGTTACTGTGACATAATACCTGAGGTGTTCCATTTATAAGGTGGAAAGTTTTATTTTGGCTCATAAGTTTTGGAGGTTTCAGTTGCATGATCCTTGGTGCTTTGGGCCTGTGGCAAAGCAACAAATCATGCTGGAGAGGATGTGGTAGAGGGGCACTGTTTACAGGGAAGTGAAGAAAAACAAAGTAGGCGAGTCGGGGATCCCAATATTCCTTCAAGGGCACACCTCGAGTGACCTAACTTCCTTCTACTAGGCCACACTTCCTAAAGTTTTCACAATCTCCCAATGGTACCACAGGCTGGCAACAAAGCCTTTTATACACAGAACTCTGGGGGAACACTTATCTAAACCATCCCCCCAGTTCCAGGTCTTCCCTATGGGATGCAGGATGCACTGAGGCCTCTATTGCAGTGTAGCTATTTCATGGCCCTAGTGTCTCCGCCTGTTGCTACTTCCTTTACTTTCTTCCAGATGTATTTATTTATTTATTATACTGGGGATCGAACCCAATAAACAAACAAACAAATAAATACTTATTGCTCTATCACTGAGCCACACCCCCAGCACTTCTTATTTTTAATTTTGAGATGGGGTCTCCCCGAGTTGCCCAGCCTAGCCTCAAACTTGAGATCTTCCTGCCTCAGCCTCCTGAGTCACTGAGATTACAGGTGTGTGCCTCTGCTCCTGGCACTTGCAGGTGTTATTCTTAAGAGCATTGCTCAATAAAACTCCTGCAGGTAGAATGCTTCTCAAGAGTCATTTCCCAGAGAACTCACAAAGACAAGTGCCACGGCACACATCCCTGTGTTACACTATCCTCTAGAGAAGCAGCTGTTACCAACAGACTGAGAATTGTGTTAGTCAGATTTGCACAAAGATGCCCAGATCCCTGGGTCTCTTGCCAAGCAATTGGCTACAGAGCTGTAGCATGGGAGGAAAATATGCAGTCGCTGCAAATTCCTCTTTAAAGTCCCTCCAGTTTTAGAAATCATATTGGCTTCTCCAATTTCTATAAAATGGGAAAAAATTTGTTCCTTTGTTATGCAAATGAGGTAAGATCTGATGTCACTATTGGGCCCGCCATTTGTGTTTTGCTTTGCCACCCATGGGGTGAGGTCTGTACATAGTCAACTCTAAGGTTCCCATAACCTTAGATCTTCAAGGGCAGTGCCAACTCTGGGGCAGGCTGAAGACTTCTATCTTCTGTTAGAGGGCTGGAGGCAATGAGCAAAAATATGCAGGTATTTTCTGGAACAGCACTTGACAGGAAACAAAGGCAGTTTGATATCCTTTATGCCTGTGTTTCAAAATTTAGTTTTGTTTAGTGATGAGAGGTAGCCCTAGCTTAAAGCCCTAACACAAAACCCTAATATCTAATATAAAAAAAAAAACCTTACTCTTTCCTGTTCCCTGTCAACTCCTTACTTTACCAAGATTTATGCCCCTCCTACTTGTTCTGTCCTCACTTATTAAACTCCTACCATTCTTTTGAGACCATATCAAATACCTTTGTCTCCCTGAAAACTTTGTTAAAATTTTGAATGGCCTTATTGAGATATAATTGACATACCATACAATCCAACCATTTAAGGTGCACAATTCAGTGGTTTGCAGAATATTCAGAGTTGTGCAACCTTCACAATCAATTTTATAACATTTTCATTAACCCAAAAGAAACCCCCAGTCTCTTAGCTGTAACCCCCAAGCCCCCATTATCAACCTCTTCTGGCTCTAGACAGTCACCAACCTACTTTCTGTCTCTATACACTTGTCTCTTCTGGGCGTTTCTTATACATAGGATCATATGATTGGGGTGTTTTGAGTGTGGCTTCTTTCACTTGGCATACTGTTTCCAAGATTGAGCCACGTTGTAGCACATATCGGTACCTCATCTTTTATTGTGACTATTCCATCTGTTATGGTTTAGATATGAGATGTCCCCAAAAGCCCTTATGTGAGACAATTCTAGAAGATTCAGAGATACAATGATTAGATGATGAGGGTTGTAACCAAATCAGTGGATTAATCCACTGATAGTGATGGAGTCAGTTGTCTGTGGACTGAGACCTCTGAAACTATGACCACCAAATAAATGTTTCCTCCACTAAAATTGTTCTGGTCAGTCCTTTTGGTCACAGTGGTGAAAAAGCTGA
Source organism: Marmota marmota marmota (assembly GCF_001458135.2). NCBI lineage: Eukaryota > Metazoa > Chordata > Mammalia > Rodentia > Sciuridae > Marmota > Marmota marmota. The sequence goes on from NW_026000168.1 coordinate 16,049,158, forward strand.
CAAAACACCATTGAACGATACATGTCACATTTTAATTATTCACTCATCATTTGATGAACATGGGGATGTTTCCACTTTCCAGCTATTATGGCTAATGGTATTGTGGATTTTCATGTATAAGATTTTATGTGAACATATGTTTTCATTTCTCCTGGGTAGATACTTGAGAGTGGAATTGCCAGGTTGTATGGTTGCTGTTTAGCCATGTGAGGAAGTGCCAGAATGTTTTTCATACAGCTGGGCCACTTTACATTCCCAACAACAGTGTAGGAGTGCCCTGATTCCTCCACTTCTTCCCCACACTTGTTAAAACATCCTTTTTACTTTAGCCTTCTCATCATGGGTCCATTTGCATTTCCTTAATGATTGGTGATATTGAACATCTTTTCACGTATTTTTTTGTTTTAATTAGTTACATATAACAGTACAATGATCTTGACAATCATACATTTTAATCAGATGGGATATAATTTCTCATTTTTCTGAGTGTACAGGTTGCAGAATTACATTGGCCATTTATGTATTCTCTGGGGAGAAATGTGTATTCAAATCCTTAGCCCATTGTAAAATGGCAGATTATTTTTTTGTTATCGAATTATAATTGCTCTTTATTTTATGAATAAGCACCTTACCAGACAGAGGATTTGCAAGTATTTTCTCTCATTTTGGGGGTATCCTTTTCACTTTCTTGATGATAGCTTTGAAACACAAAAGTTTTACATTTTAATGATGTCCAGTTGATCTATTTATTGCTTGTGGTTTGGTGTCTGAGAAGACAGTGACTGATCCAAGGTCACAAAGATTTAACCATACATTTTCTTCTTAGGCTTCTGTAGTTTTAGTGGTTACATTTCAGTCTTTGATCCATTTGAGTAATTTTGTACATGGTGAGAGGTAAGAGTCCTTTGTCAAAAATCAATTGACTACATGAAACTTTTATTGACTGGATCTCCCAGCTGACTCTGACTTTTCCCATCTTGTCTAGGCTAGGTTGTACTACAGTAGTGACTGGTTCCAACACCTCAGAGGCTACAGCAACAAATGTTTATTTCTCACTCATGCTAAGTGTGCATAATGGGTCAGCTTTGACCCTGCTGCATGTTGCTCCAGGACCTGGCTAATGGGAGAGTCTCTGTCTGGAATGTTGCCAGTCCTGTGGCAGAGGGAAGACGAGACACAGTCAGCTCTAGGCTGGCACTTACTTTTCTGCTCAGAACTGACCTATGTTGCTCCCATTCTCAATCCATTAGCTAAAACAAGTCATAAGGTCAAACATGACGTCTATCAGGGAGAGAAATTACTCCTCCCATAAGGAGGGTGATGCTGCAGGGAGGAAAGTAGGTGGTGGTTGTTATTATTGTACCAGGGAACTAGTACAATAAGAGGGAGGGCTCTAACACTGAGCTACATCTCTAGTCCTTTTTATTTTTTATTTTGAGGCAGGATCTTGTTAAGTTGCTAAGGCTGGCCTCAAACTTGTGATCCTCCTGCCATAGCCTCCCAAGGAGCTGAGATTACAGGTGTGCACCTCCATGCCCTGCAGGAAAGTAGCTGACTGTGTCTTGTCTTCCCTCTGCCACAGGCCTGGCAACATTCCAGACAGAGATTCTCCTATCAGCCGGGTCCTGAAAGTAGGAGGGGAACAGTAACAGGACTGAACACATCCTCACCATCCGTTCCCTGTAGGGCCTGATGCCCTGTCTTCCTGGTTGCCCTCTGACCTCCAGTTATTCCTCTGATGCCTTTGGCTCTTTCTTTCATGTTGCTGTCCATCAATGGTGTGTCTTTGGTTCTCTTCTCTTGGTACTCTGCAGATGTCCTGGGGGCATCTCATCCACGGTGTCTGTAGCCACCATCATCTCTGCTGCAGACCTGAGTAGGCAACTGCCTGCTAAACATCTTCCACAGACATGCCCAGGCATGCCACTGTCCTCATGCCACCTCCAAACCTGCCGCTTCTCCTCGATCCCCTGCTTGGCACACAGGCACATGCTGTTCTCCTAGTTTTCTTGGCCAGAGTCTTGGAACCAACTGATTCCCAGTCGACCACCAGATTGTACTGAGTCTGCTTTCTATGCATTCCTCGAATATAACCCTTCTGGACCATTCTCAGCACTTCCGCCCTAGACCACAGTCCTGCCCCTTCAAATTCAGTCTCCAAGCTGCAGCCATACTGCTTTTAATAAAACGCAAATCCTGTTTCATTACTGTCCAGCTCAAAATTCCTCACTAGCTCTCCAATGCTCTGGGGATAAGGAATAACAGACTACCAGGCCAGGATCTTTCCTAATCTGGCCTCGGTCGTTGCTTCAGCCCTGCTCCTGTATAGCATCTGCCTGGCACTTCATTCATCTGGAGCTAACTGGGTTCCCTAGACACACTTATCTCTTCTTCATCCAGGGCTTTTGAATATCCACGTTCCTATGCCTGGACTACTCTTCCTTCTCTGGGTAACTCCTTCTTGTTCTTAAAGCAACAGACTGGGCATCACTTTCTCTTTCCCTTCCAACTGGGAGACACTAAGTGACTAAAAGACAGTCTAGGAAAGAGGTCAAGAGAAAGGGCTTTGGAACTGGATGGTCCAGTTTTGAATCTTGACTGTCATGTACTACCTGTGACACTGTGCATATTGCTTCTCTGTGCCTCTGCTGCCTCTTACAGATAATAAAAGTCCCTATTACATAAGAGTATGGTGAAGATTAAATGAGTGAATATACTGAAGGTGCTGAGCACAGTGCCTGACACACTGAACTGGCTCAACCAACGTTTGCCATTACTTTGACATATCTCCATAGCAGCCAATAATTACACCTATAATTATACAGTTATATAAAAAAAGACAATCCACAAATTACTTGCTTACTTACTCTTCTGCGTTGTAAGACCATCAGAGTTGGGATGACTCTCTAGGATTTCAGTTCCTGACATGCAATAATCATTTACTAAGTATTTATTAAATATTTGAGAAAAATCAATAAATGAGGGAAATTTGTTACTTCTCATTTTGCATTTTGATGCACAGGTAAATTTTGTTCAAACCTTGTAAGCTTACTGAATGTTCCTCTGGGTATATTCCTTTGCTCTCTAACCCAATACTGCTTAGCAACATTTTATTCTTGGTACATATTGAATTGAAACTTATTCAATCAAACTCTTCTTTCTGAGATCTGCCTTAAGACTTTTCCTGCTTTCCACCTGCCACGACCTGTGATCTGTTTCTATGTAATCCACTGTACCCTGGAATTCTAAGGAAAGACTTTCTTCTGAAGCTCAATTATTAGTTATATAAGATGGGTGGAGGGCAATGAAACCCAAGTTAGAGGTGGCAGTTATATTTAGATCAGGTATCCTGTAATTTTTTAAAAATAGGGAGCCCAGAGATTTTGTTCCTCCGTCTAAGGCCCGAGACCCTGTTATAATTCACCCATATGCTGCATGGGTAGAACACAAGGCTGAAGCAAAGAGGGGATTAAGTAGAAAGTAAGAGACTCAGGTTTCAGTCCAGCCTGTCAACAAATAGACGTGACCTTGGAAGTCACAACCTGTGACTGACTTACGGCACCCTGAAAGTGAGGAGGGAGTTTTAATGATTTTTAACTTTCCTATCAATTCTGACATGTAATATACCACCTCTCTCCAGAGCAGCTCATTCTAGGATGGAATTTTCTATGGCCTCACTTGATCTCAGAAGGAAGAGAAGAAAGAGAAAGAAAAACCACCAGGTGTCTCTAGCCCCATGGCCAGTAATGAAGAATAATCACAGGAGAGATCATCTAGAGAAATTTGGAGAGAAATGTCTATATCTTGTAGGCAAGGCCCAAAGGCATGGTGTAATAGGAAAGTTGAGAGGAGAATTAAGAGTTACATAAAACTGAATTCAAATTCCAGTTATTGGGCTGGGGTGGTGGCTCAGTGGTAGAGCGCTTGTCTAGCATGTGTGAGGCACTGGGTTTGATCCTCAGCACCAAATAAGTATAAACAGAGGTTAAATTCTTTAAAAAAATTTTTTTAAAAAAGCCAGATTTCAGTTAACACTTAACCTTTGTAATCGTGTTTCCTTGGTTGGGGAAAAAAAATGGGACTGAGCCTTTGTTGTAGGATTAGGGTAAGGATTAAATGAAGCTGTTTATATATCATACCTGCTATATAAAAGCCTCCCATAAATGTTAGAATGTTTTCCCTATTTTATACAATCCTTCAATACTAGCTTATACCTATAAAACTTTACTCACTCTTCACCACAGTTAGAATTTGGGAGATAGATACTTTTGTGGGTCAGAATAGCTGGCTGTGTTTTGGTGGCATGCAGTAACTACGTCAATGTGCATCTTCCAAATCTGGTAAGATTCAGTCCTATGCTTCCTGTAGCTCACAGTGGGTTTTTTGGCAGTTAAGGTGATCACCAGCTCTGGAGCACTAGAGGGCAGGGCTCAATTAGGACATGGGACCTGAAAATTCCCAAGCACCCAGTACTTCAAAGAGTAAGAAGTCATGATTCAGAACTTCAATCCAGGCCCCTGGCTGTGGAGACCCTCAGCAACTCATAGGGAACCATTGGACTTCTTATTTCTAAGAAGTTCTGCTCAAGTGACTGAGAATAAAGGAAGCTGAGTGCATGGCTATTTTGACTCTCATTTGGAGGTCACTTGAGTTCCAATATCACACTGTGAGCACAGGTAGTGCAGAGCTTGTTTACATTTACTGCCTTGCTCAGCCACTTTTTCCCTCCAATCTCTCAAAGACTGATCATCCTGAAGCTCAACCACCAGCAAGATCAGACCCAATGTTATTGGGCTGATGTGTGGCAGAGCCAACTTGGGATGCAATTATGTAGTTTTGGTTATCAAATCCAAAGCTTTTCCCACCTGGCTGATAGAGGAAAATGTTGTAATTGCAGGACTCTCAATTCACTTTCTTTTGGGAATCAGATGTTTCATGAAGCAGTTTTAAGTTCTGAAACAATGTTTTAAGGAATTGTTAAAAATCAGAAAGATACCCTTTTCTTTGATGGACATTGTTTAGCCAACTAATTGTTTTATAAGGCAGAGAGTAAAAGATTTACAATTTCAATAGGCATCGAATGAAAGTAACACCAATAATAATAATTGGTTGGGGCTGGGGATGTGGCTCAAGCGGTAGTGCGCTCGCCTGGCATGTGCAGGGCACTGGGTTCAATCCTCAGCACCACATACAAACAAAGATGTTGTGTCCACTGAAAACTAAAAAATAAATATTAAAAAATTCTCTCTTAAAAAAAAATAATAATTGGTTTTTATTAGGCACCGACTGCATGCTCAGCTGTTTTTTGGGTTTCTTTGATTGTTTTTTTGCAGTACTAGGGCTCGGACCTCAGGCCTTGCACATGGTAGGCAAGTGCTCTACCTCTGAACTACACCCCCAGCCCTGCACAGCAGTTAGAAGTACTGAGACTGAATTTAGACTATTCAAAGACACAGATTTGAATCTTGGCTCTACCATTTAGCTAGCTAGCTGACTTTGGGCAAACTTCTTAAGCTCTTTGAGACTCAATTATTCAGCTGGCAAGTTAGAATAATAGTCCATGTCTTATAGGGTTACTGTGGGGATAAATGAGTTCATATGAGAAATGCTGTAAGAACGAATCAAATTCTCACTATCCAATATGTGGTATGGAGCCATGTTCAATGGAAAAACAACAAAAGCCTGGAGCAACTCCATAAAGACAGCTCTTTAGTAATGAGGGCTTGGGTCATTCTAACAGGTAAGGAAATGCCCAGCTGAAGTGCAGGCTAAGGAAAATAGGAACACAAGATGGGTAATGGAAGAAATATGTTATAATCATCAATAGTATATCATGATCAATGTTAAAATGAGCTAGGGATATGTATTTCCTTCCTTGCTTGATAAGGCAGATGTACATACTCTATCCCTCTCTCTCTCACAGGCACGTATGTACTTTTAACCCTCTTTGTTCACCTATTTTTCTATATAGAGTGTGGGTGGCTTAATAGGTTAGTTTCTAGATTATACAATATCCAGCTGGAATTGTAATTAAAAAGGAGTTTCTATTGCACAGAGATTGATGAAGTAACTTCAGGGACTTTTCTCTCTCCTGCCAGAGTGAGAGCCTTTTCTATTGGGTGAAAGTGAGCTGCTTCATGATGGGTGGAAGCAGCGGATTGCTGTAGTTGGGCAGAGGTCCTTGTATGAGTGAAGGGCACATGTGGATGCTGTCCCCACAAGAGTGGACCATGCCAGTTATCTGGAGTCTCTGCACTCCACACCTATTTTTCTAATACTCTCTCTCTTCTGCTGGGGGTAGGAGCCTGCAAACCACAGTCCCCAGTCTTCTATTCAGTTCTGCCCATTGGAGACAGTGGCAGGAGATCAGGTGGGAGGATGAGAGAAGTTCCCAGGGTCGACTCAACAGCAGCAGCAAGCACTGGTGATTGACAGTGGCATCTCCAGCAGTGGTGGGGGCACTATTTCAGTTATCTAAGGCTGCCTACAAACCTCCCCCAGACTTAGTGACTTCAAGAATTATTGTTTTCTTAGACTTTGGGGAGCTGATTTGGCTTGGCTAGGTGGTTCCTGCTTGGGGTATCTCCTGCTGTTGCAGAAAAGGGGCTGAGGCTGGAGTTGTGGCAAAGCCTTGCTCACTCACTCACCTGGCAGTTGATGTCGGCTGTAGCTGGCTGGCTGAGTGCCCCAGGATTTCTTACAACATGGCAGCCTTAGAAGCTGTTAAGGGTGTTAAGAGGCATCCCAAGAGCCAGGCTGAAGTTTATTATCTTTTGTTCTCTTTCTTGAGATCTAGCTTCAGAAGGCACATAATATCTTGTCTACTGCATTCTGTCACAAGCAAGTCACTAAGGCCAGCTCATATTCAAGGAAGGAAAATTAAATTCCACATACTGATGGAAGGAGGGCCAAAGTATTTGAGAACGTGTTTTTTTAAACCACCACAGGCAGCAACACAGCATTAGGTGTGGGCCTGTAGACTCTAGCGCAGGGGCGTAAGCAGCTCCCTGCTCTCTGCACACAGACTCTCTTCCTCCTTTAGCACCCCCCTTCTCTCTTATTAGCTCCTTCAGTATTTTTATAACTACTTCCCTATATTAAATTCCTTCTACTAGATATACTTAGGGTAGTTTCTTTCTTCCTAACAGGACTCTGATTAATGTGGGATTACCTCTAGCTATCCAAATTCACCATTTGAATTGAATAGCTATGATACTTGTAGAAATATTAACTATGTACCAAGAACCACACTAGATGGATTATGAATTATCACAATTCTAACACCAACCCTAACAGAGGGGTGTGAGTATGCCTACATTATAGATGTGGAGACTGAGGCTCTTAAGTTTTAAACAACTTGCCCAAGGACACAGCTGGAGAGGGAACACATTTCTTTCTTGGATCTTCAGTAACAAAAAGCACTACCTTCTTGCCAAAGGGCTCCATCTTCCTCACAGGACTCTCACCTCTCATCATTACGTACCAGTTGGATAACTCCCAACTTAGATAATATGTACCTTTCAACTGGATCAAGGAAGAGGAAGACGAGAATGCTTGTAGGGGACAGAGAAACACAAAGACTTGAGTGTTCATTTCTCATGAGAGCTGCAGGGTGTGTGGGATAAGGCATGGGACAGACACTTGGGAGCCTGGATTCAAGTCCCAGCTACGTCACTCACCTGTTATGACCCCAGGCAGTTGCCTTCTCTCCAGATGTCTCAGATTCCACATCTGTAGAATTGATTTGATATTCTGACACTCTCAACTTTGCAAAGTATCTACCTTGGGGATATAAAAAGCTGTATCAGACACAGGGGCAAAGGTTTAAGTAAAATAAAGCCCAATTATAGAGGGTGTGGATGAGGCTGGTAAGATTCTTCCTTCTGGGGAGAGTACCTGGGATTGAACCCAGGGTATTTAACCACTGAGCCACATCCCTCAGCCTTTTTGTATTTTGAGACAGGGTCTCGCTAAGTTGCTCATGGCTTCACTAAATTGTTGAGGTTGGCTTTCAACCTGCGATCCTCCCGCTTTAGCCTCCCAAGCTGCTGGGATTACAGACATGTGCCACTGCACCCGGCAAGGCAGGTAAGATTCTTATTTGTCCCATTAGCAGTGGGAAATCATTTTTAGCTTTTTAAGGAAGAAAATAACAAAAACCATGGTACAAAAGATGATGGCAGCAAATGACAAAGAATGAATAAATCTTAGTTCTCAATTCATGAAATCTTGTAATGTTATCCCTGTTTCCCAGATGGTGAAACTGTTGAGAGATTAAATAACTCATCCAAAGTCACATGGCTGTGAAGGAAAAAAAGAATCTTGAGCTTTGACTGGACAGATCCATGTAATGAGATGGATACGGGCTTGCTTCTTGACACCCTTCCTCCTCAGTTTCTATTCAAGTGTCCAGTCCTTCTCCGCAGTCAGAGCCTGTGGGAAAGCTGCCTCTTGGAGAGGGGTAAGGAGCTCAGGCCTGAGCTAGTCAGCATGGTCCATCCTTCTGTCACTTAATGGCTTAGGAATGAGTATGTCACTCAATTAGGGCCCATGAACACAAACAGAGGCTTGCTGGGGGGCTGATGGAAAGTTTTCTTTCTTGCTTTTCTAAGATAAGTCCTGAAAAAGAATCTTCTGTCTCCCCAAAATGGGACGGGGAAACGACAGCCCTGGAAATGGTTGCCAGCATTCTCACAACTATGAGGGGAGCCAGCTTTAGTAAGACACCAACACTGTGAAGGACGGACAGCAGAGAGATGGAAAGAGACTGGAGAGAATGAATGAGTCCATCCTGTTAGTCCAGGTAACTGTCATGGGGGTCCTGTTGCCTAAACGATTCTGTCTCGGGCTCCTCATCCAAAAGTCACTCTGTCACACACCGTGGAAAACAAAAAGATAAAAAGCCTAATCCAGAAAAATCCTCTCGTGATACTCAGAGCTCTTGCTGGCAAAGCCAGAGGAAACAAGAGGGAGACTATGGACAGAAGCAGACAGGCCAAGCTCCACCTGCCCAGCCTATAATCCTCCTGGGCTGCATGTCCATCTGGGCACACATCACCTGTCGTGTCTCCGACTCTCCAATGTCTACAAAATGCAGGACTCATGGTTCTTTTCTTCGGCTGCTCGGCCCTCTTACATATTTGGAGTCCCACCTGGGTAAATATCTGATGAATACATTTCAAAAAAGTCAAATAGAAGACAAATAGCAGTCTCTTCAAAATTCACGCAGTGGGCCAAGGTAACAAACACTGTTCTGTTAAAAAGGATCAAACACTTTATTCATCTATACATAACACTTATAAAAGGAAGCAAAATCAGGATGTTTTCCTCAGCCATCCTTTCCACATTTTGTGCAGTTTTAGTGAACTGTAAATCACTGAATTCTTCAAGCCTGAAAGAGAAAAGAAGAGAGGGTAAGAAAATGGAGGCTGGTGGGGTGGATGTGCAGAGAGGTTCAGAGATGTTCTATCAAAGACTTGTCTAGAAGTGGGGCAGTAATGGGCAGACGGGGATGCTCCGGGAGCCCAGAGAGCGAAAGGTTACCAAAGGTCACTGTGTCTGGTAAGGGGGAAGTGATTCTGGTTTAGGTATCTATCTGTTGAAACAGTGATATGGATGCCAACAAAACCTGAGTCCCTGGGATAAGTGAATTTTTGAGTTATGAGTGTGCTGGCAGCCTTTGGATTTGGTAGGTCTCTTAAAAAAGAGAGAGGCACAGATAAGAGCCTATAATTCAGCCAGCACAGTGGTGCATGCCTGTAATCCCACAACTTGTGAAGCGGAGGCAGGAGGATCCCAAGTTCAAGGCCAGCCTCAGCAATTTAGTGAAACCCTGTCTCAAAGTAAAAAATAAGGGCTGGGAATGTAGCTCAGTGGTACAGTGTTGGCCTAGCATAAATGATGTCCAGCACCCAAAAATAAAAATTAAAATAAAAAGACTCAGGAGTAAAGCACCCCTGAGTTCAATCCCCAGTTATATGTACAAAAAAAAAAAAAAAAAAAAAAAAAAGTCTGTACGTGATTGGGCATCCTTGCCCCTTCCCTCTCTCAGGCTTATATTCCAAGCACCTCAGCTTGCTGCTTCTGTGTCCCTGTGTATGCTGCCTAACTGCTGTTCCCACCACTTTCTGCCTAGTAGACTTGATACTTGCTTGAGGATTCCTACTCCAAGAAATGCCAGGATGGTCCCATGCACCTGTGCTCACCTCCCGAGTGGCACTTACCCCACTGTATAGTGCCTGTCAAGGGACTCACCCGTCCCTCGGCTAGACTGTGAGCTCCTTGAGGACAGGGACCTTGTCCTATAAATTTCTGCATCACCATTGTATAGTACAACACCCTGCAGCACATAGCAGGTGCTCAATAAATGCTTTTGAAATGTAAGAACAAATGCACCTTATTCAGATAGTTGACCCTCTAGCACCCTTGATGACTTAATCATAACTACATGATGAGACAGAAGAGCTGCTCTGGGGGGCGCTCAGGGGAAACACATAAAATGGGATAAAATAAGTGGGAATGCTATTTGTCTCTCAGATCTGATAGGCTCCTACTCTGGGATGTTACCATGGACTTGACTTCTTTCATGTGGAGAGTGATATCATTCGGGGTGTGTGTGGCCCAAAGAACCCAATAATCTTTTTCACTCTTAGATGTACACAATGATCGTGCTGTGAGTCTGGAATGCACATCCTCAGCAGTGTGCTTGTGAGCATGCTGACAAGGTAACAGGATTCATTCCAGACATGCCTGGTATTGGGGTTTGAGTGATCTCTTTAAAATACCTGGCTCTGCCCCCTGTATACTGCCTAGTCTGCTTAGAATCCTACATATTTTTGAATTACATCTCCAGCTCTTTAAACAATTTAAAAAAAATTTTTTTTTCGAGTCAGGGTCTTGCTAAGTTCTTGAGGCTGGCCTCAAACTTGCGATCCTCCAGCCTTAGCCTCACAAGTCACTGGGATTACAGGCATGCGGTGCTGTACCTGGCTCACTGAGAACCTTTGAAGGAGTTACTGTGGGCAGTGACAGGGAGAAAGCCACAGGTACAGGTAAAATTATTAACAACTCTGGCTCCTGTGGCCTGGTCCGTCTACTGGGTAATTACTTGTGAACTGACATAGGCCGACAAGAAGCTCACAGCTCCTTTCTCTGCTTCCACCCTTTTTAATTTTCTCCCTGGAGCAACCATTCTGGTAGACCTCACCCACTTGAGAACAGAGGCCGTAACTTATTACATAAGGCACTTTTTTAAAATTACAGCCAGAACTAACCAGGAACTGGAGCAGAATGCAGGGACTTAGCTGCACACTGCGAGGTTCAATGCAGCAACCCCAGGGCGCTGAGTCACGGCTCGAGGCAGATGCACAGACCATGATAATTCCCAGCTCACCTTCAGGAAGCTTAGTCACAGACTCCTTGGAGCTCAAACATTTAAGGTAAATACACAAAGCGGAGGAACATCACCATGCAGCCATCTTCTGCTACTGGTGGACAGAAACCTCCTCGACTAAACACATTCTCTTCTGGGCTCTGCCAAACAGAGATTCTCAGAAGGACTGTAGCAGGGAAATGGGTTATAAACAGTACTGGAATAGGAGTCCAGAGACCTGGGTTCTAGGCCCGGCTGGGCCAAACTGTATGGCAGGGTGAGGCTCGCTTTTTGGTCAATTACCTCTTCCGTAAAATGTTAGGGGTTCTAAAAGAGGGCCCGTAGGAAGCTTGGACCTCAGTTAGAACTCTCTGAAACTGCAGGGAAGTGCACCATGTATGTGTTACATGTGCTTCCATGAGAGGGTTCGGAGGTTTAGACAGATTTGAAAAGGGATCCAACATTTGCAAAAGGTCAAAACCCAACAGATTAGGGCTGGGGATGTGGCTCAAGCGGTATCGCGCTTGCCTGGCATGCGTGCAGCCCGGGTTCGATCCTCAGCACCACATACAAACAAAGATGTTGTGTACGCCGAAAAATAAATAAATAAATAAATATTAAAAAAAAAAAAACCCAACAGATTAGAAAAAGGGCACTTTCTGCCTTAATATTTCAATTTCAACAAAAGTGGAGGACTTGGGGCTGGGGATAGGGCTATAGCGGTAATGGATATAGCGGTAACGTGCTTGCCTGGCATGCGCAGGGTGCTGGGTTCGATCCTCAGCACCACATAAAAGTAAAATAAAGATGTTGTATCCACCGAAAACTGAAAATAAATATTTTTAAAAAACTCTCTCTCTCTAAAAAAAAAAAAAAAAAGTGGAGGACTTAAACTCCCTGTATTTGAAATAGACCAAAATTTCACAAAAAACCTGCTAACCATAAAGAACAAAGTTGATAAACCAGAGTAAGCAAAATTAAGAATTTCTTTTCACCAAAAGATATCATTAATAGGGTGAAGTGATAATCCCCAGAGTGGGAGATTTTCGCATTACATATATAACATATACTGGACATGTAGGCTGTAGCTCGGTGGTACGGCAAATATTTGGCATGTGAGGCCCTAGGTACAATCTCTAACACCAGTAAACAAATAAATAAATGACTTTTAATAAAGACTATGTATAAAATTCAGGAAGAAAAAGGCATACAACTCAATAGAAAAATGGGCCAAAGACTAGACTAGATATTTCTCAAAAGAGGATATCCAAATAAGCATTAAAAAAATGCCAAGGGCTGGGGTTATAGCTCAATGGAATAGCACCTGCCTATCTCATGTGCGGCACTAGGTTTGATCCTCAGCACCACATAACAATAAATAAATAAAGGTATTGTGTTCCTCCTACAAGTAAAATATATATACATAAAAAAAAAATGCTCAACTTGCTTCGTCATCAGAAAAATGTAAATTAAACCCCAAGACGGTACCAATACCTACTTACTGGAAAGAACATACACTATCAAGTTCTGGCCAGCGGGTGCTGCAACAGGAACTCTGCTAGCGGAACTGTAAAGCTGGACAACTATTTGTTATTTATTAACACTGAACCTTCACATGCTCTGAGACCTAGAAATTCTCCTGGAGTATACACCTGACCAAAATGCATGCGCATGCTCACCAGAAGATCAGTACAAAAACATGCACAGCTGCACTGTCATAGTCCCAGACTGCAAACCGCCCAAGTGTCCATCAACAGTAGGGTGGATGTACCGGGAAGGCTGCAATGGGAATGAATGGACTCCTGTCGCTCCCAACCACATGGTGTGCCTGATGTTCTGTGGACTAATGAGGAGTGAAGATGCAAAAGAGCACATATTTTCATAAAGCTCCAGAATGAGCAAAACAGAACCATGGCATTGAGAGTCAGGCTGGTGCAGAGCCTTGGGAAGCAGTGCCTGTGGGGGAAGCGGGAGAGTCCTTGGGCACTCATGCTGCTGTGCATACTGGGCAAGCTGTTGGGGGTGTTGGCATGGACGGCGGGTGGTCTCTGACCTCACAGAGCTTACAATCCACAGGATCCTACTGAGCCTGAATTAAGCTTGCTCTTTGTTTCTGCTTTCTTTCTAGAGAAAAGGGTAGTGATTTAGGAATTCTATGACTCCCCAGAACCCTTTTAGATGGTCTCTGAGAGAAGAGAGCCTGGTGAGAGAGAAACTTGGCTCTGTCTTATGCTCCTTGCTCAACAATGGTGCAATGTCCCCTTAGAAGCATCCATCCTCTGCAGTGAGATGCTCAGGCTAGCCATTACGATATGGATTAGTGCTGCAGAATGGGGTTTTGCCTGGGAAGAACACAGAAATCTCCATCAACATTGGGTTCCCGAGGCATCTCTTATGCTGAGGTCCAGCCTACTTCAGTGACCTGCAGCAAAATTAATGAACATGGAAGACCTCTGTGTGGCCTTAAGTAGAAGGGTCCCTGACAGACAAAATTTCCATAAAACACTGTGAGCCAGAGATATGACTAGGATGACCGGTCTCTATATTCCTATAATTCTATATTTAGATTTTTAGGGAGCAAATCAGGAAGTCCCCTACACTCTTCCCATTAATTTCCAACCACAGCCAGACATACCTACAAAGAAAATTTCTCCTGAGGCAAAAGTACAACTTTTTCTAAGAACTTTCAGCACGGCATGGTGAGTGGTGTGCACCTATAACCCCAGTGCCTGGGAGTGTGAGGCAGAGGTGTTACAAGTTCCAGGCCAGTCTTGGCAATTCAGCAAGACTCTGTCTCAAAATAAAATCAAAAGGGCGAGGGGTGTAGCTTAGTGGGAGAGGGTGTCAAGGTTCAATATATAGTACTGAAAAAAAAAAAAGCATTGGAAGAAAAAATTTTCACGTTTTTGTTTAAATTTGAAGTAAAAAAAAATTGGAAGAAACACTTTAGTTTTAAGAAATCAGAGAGAAAATGGTGACATTCTATTGTGTTTTAGGAAAGGGCTGGAGAGGATCAACTGAGGCATTCCAGAATCTCTTCAGGAACAAGACCAAACCTGCCTTGTTAATTCACTTGAATCTTTTGAAGCTGAAGTGGTAAAGAGGTATCTGACCCAGAAGTTAGTCTGACTGTCCAAAGCCAGATGGAAAACAAAGCAAGACTTTGAGACCAGACTCAGAGCCTCCTCCAGCTTAGAGAGCAGCCTCTGCCGCCCAAGCCAGAAACTTGAGTTGGGTCTTACCCCTCCTCTCCCTCTCTTCCCGTATTTTTTCATCACCAAATTGAGAAGTGACACCATCTGCTGCCACCATGACAGGCAGAGAGGCAGGTATGAGGAGGCCACAGTCTTTTACAGTATTGAGCTGACTGGCTTTAGCTGCTGACCTGTGACCTTGATGAGAAGGACACTAGTCTACTAACAGCCTGGTCTAGGAGAAGTTGATATTATTTTCTAAACAAGAAACTCCCAGGAAAAAGGGAAAAAAACCCAGCAGTGCTTAGCTTTGGAAGCATTTCTGTTCTCACACTTGAACATGGGTGTATCCAATGTTCAGGAAATTTCAAAAGAACTGTGAGAGAGTGTCAGACTATATGAGAATACACTACCATGTCCTCTAACAGAATATACTAGATGCACAATCCTCTCAGCTGGTTACAGATGTCTGATTTCCATTTCTTTCTAGGAAGAGTGACATTTATATAGCACCCACCTGGTACTGGGTGACACACTAGACGCCTTTTTAGGCCTCAGAACTCCCTGTGAGGTGGGTATTGGTATCTCTGTTTTACAGGAGACAGGATCATTAACATACCAAGGTTAAACAATGAAGAAACAAACAACTAGAACCTCAAACTAATGTCTTCTGACCCCAAGCTTAGCCCCTTTGGTTAGCTGTCTCCCCAGACTTAGCGGAATTCTAGCTAAGGGGAAGACGAACTCTTCCTTTCTACCCCTGTAGGAGTAGAAGGCTGCACAGGGAGGGAAGATGGGGACTAACTACCTTAACGTCTTAAGAAGAGATTTTCACAACCTAGTAAGACAGGCATAATTATTTCTGTGAAATTAGAAATCACAAAAATTAAGCAAGTGGCTCAAGTCACAGAGGTCATGATGTGAATGCTAGCCTCTGGGGCTCACCAGCCCCTGTCCCTGGCATTGCACTCGGCACCTCATCATAGCCCACGACTGCCATAAACAGAAACCACAGTGCAACGTAGGGAGACCCACAGAATTTGAAGAGGTGTTCGCCATTCTCCAGTTTCTGCAGCCTCAGAGCCAGGTTACATACTCTCTGTTGCTCTACTTCCACGGTGCAATGTGGCATTCTTAGAAGTGAAAGAGAAGCAAATAAGTGCTCAGGGGAAGCAGCATCCACACCCCCAGGGGACACCAGGGAATCTGGGCTGCAGGCTCTGCGACCCACTGTCCCCTGCTGGCAAAGAGAAAGAATAAGCAAAAGAGGCTGGATCAGTCTCATTCCAGGCTGGAGGTATCAAGAGATCATGATGATGATGGAACTTTTGAAATCTTTTATCAGAGAAAAAAATCAAGCTTACTGAAAAAAACAAACAAACAAACAAACAAAAAAAACCCCAGAGCCTGTAATGGTGGCACATGCCTGTAACCTCAGCAACTCAGGAAGCTGAGGCAGGAGGATTTCAAGTTTGAGGCTGGCCTCAGCAACTTAGTGAGACCCTGTCTCAAAATAAAAAATAAAAAGGGCTGGGGATGTGGCTCAGTGGCTAAGCATTCCTGGGTTCAATCCCCAGTACCAAACAAATACACCAAGAAAACAAAAAACTCCAAACAAAAACCACCACACAGAATAGTATGACAGATCTCCACATTTCCCCACTCACTACAACAACATATCGGCTCAAGGCTAATCTTGTGTCATTCAGTCCTTATTCACTTCTCTTTATCATGCTTTATTTTGAGGCCAGTGCCAGGCAGTGTGACATTTTATCCACAGATATTTTAGTATGTTATCTCTGGAAGAAAATGGTCTTTTAAAACCCCATAACCACACTATTGACACAACTAAAAAACATAATAATAATAATTCTAATATTCCTTATAGCATAGAAAGCCAAGATCAAGAAAACAAATCGTCAAGCCTTACTCGAGAAGGATCATGGCAAGGGAGTGGCGATCATGCAAATCCTTAATTAACAGCCTGAATCACTCAAGCAAACAAAAGCACCTCACCTGTAGTCTTGCCAGGATAAACTAGCAAGAACATAGATTAAATGATTATCTTAATTTGAATTGCAAAGTTTTGCACCCCCAAGTGGTAGGAAGATCCTTACTTCAATACATTAAGCATAAATGGTACCGAATCTTTCTAGAAGTTCAGGAAGGCGATGCTATATCCTGAGGCCCAAATGTTGAATGGGCACCCAGGCAGCTGGGCTGGAAGACACTGAAAGACCAACCAGTGCCCAGGAGATCACAAATGCAGGGAGCCCTTTCTGGGGCTACTTCAGTCACATTTGCACCCAAGATTACCAGTTTCTATTAATACATCTGTATCCTCTAGATTCCGAGGCCCTAGAAGGCAGGACAGTGCTGTGTTTGCTTCTATATCTGGAGTAGCTAGCACGTGAGAGGTGATCAACAGTCAAGATGAAGAAAGACTGAAGAAGGAAAGCCAATCGTTCGTTGGGAAGAATGGGGAGAAGAGCAAGTTCTCACACAGTGCTTGTGGGACTATGAATCAATATGGTCACTTTGGAGGGAAAACATGGAAATATCTAAGGATATGTTCAAATGTTTAAGGCCATAACACAAGAACAGGATGTAAACAAAAAACAACAACAATAACAATAAAAGGGAACATTCAGAGAATAAAAAAAGAGCTGGAAGTGAAAAATGTGAGGGCTGGGGATGTGGCTCAGTGGTAGGGCGTTCGTCTGGCATGTGGGACGCCCAGGTTCCATCCCAGCACCACACACACAAAACAAAAAGACAGAACAAAAACTTAACAGAAAGATTGGAAACTAAAGTTGAGAAAATCTCCCCAGAAATTAGCAAAAAAGCAAAGAGGTAACACACAGGAGACAAAAGAAAGAAAACTCCGCTGGGCGCAATGACGCACACCTGTGACCTCAGCAGCTTGTGAGGCTGAGGCAGGAGGACCACAAGTTCCAGGCCAGCCTCAGCAACTTAGCAAGGCCTTGTCTCTAAAAAAAAAAAAAAAAAGATAAATAAAAAGAGCTGGGGATGTGCAGTGGTAGAGTGCCCCTGGGTTCAATCCCCATGACTGCAAAAAAGAAAATTCAAGTACTAGTCTGGGAGTCCAATACCTGAAGAAAAGGAGTTCTAGAAAGAGAATAAAACAGATGGGAGAAAATCATAGAAAGAATGAAAGAATTTTTTCTTATATTCTGAAGTTTCCAAACTGACAAAAACAGAGTTATATCAAAGCACATCACTGAGAGATTTAAAAGCCTTGGGAAAAAAATGAAGACCTAATGGTCTTCCAGAAAGAACATGCACGCGTCAAGGATTAAGAATCAATGGCTTTGCACTTCAACAGTGTCTTGAAGTGAGAAGATATGGCAGCAATGATCTCAGAATTCTAAAGACTAGAATTTCTAATTCTAAAGAGAGATGATTTTTAATTGATACCCAACTTAAGTATTAATCGTGTGTGAGGGTAGACAAAGAAATTTTCAGCCATGCATAGCCCCCAACTTTGTATCCTATGCACCCTTTCTCAGGAAATCACTGGATCGTGTGCTTCACCAAAATGGGTACGTACACTAACAAAGTGAAAGACATGAGACACAGTGACACTGAATTCCCACAAAAGACAAAAGAACAGGTGGAGACACTCTCCACTGCAGGGGAGGAAAAGATATCACGTAGCTCATAACAATGTTAAATGCCAGCTGGGTGTGGTGGGCACATCTGTAATTCCTGCTCTCAGGAGACTGAGGCAAGAGGATGTGAGGTCAAGGTCAGCCTGGGCAATTTAAGAATGCCCTAAGCAACTCAGTGAGACCTTGTATCAAAATAAGAAATAAAAAGGGCTGGGGATGTGGCTCAGTGGTAAAGTGCCCCTTGGTTTGATCCCTAGTACCCATTTACCCCCATGGAAAAAAGTTAAATGCTAAATGCTGACTTGGTGAAACTACAAGTATTTTAGGATGGAGACAACCAAGAGGGTAAGCACGGTGAGGGTGGATGCAGGAGTTGAATTCTGATCCCCCATAGTGAGACACCAATAGATTGGACCTGAAGATAAACACTGAAGGAGCAAGAGAAACTCATTATTCTCAGAAATGGCAATAAAAACAAAAATAACTCAAGAGACCTGGAATTAGTTGTCTCTGAAGAGGGGGAAGAAGGGGCGGGAGTGCAGGGGACTGCTGTTTTACAATGTTCTGTATGTGGAACTGCGATAAGTATAAAATCATAAGGAACGAAGCCCTGCCAGGAAGGAGCTGTCGAGACATTTGACAGCACCTCAACTGGTGTGGCTTTTTTGAGCTACCAGACGACACTGCTCCTGGGCCTGTTTTTATGTTACTAAACATCTCAGTGTGTGACACTCAGAGTTCAGCCTTTCACCAATACACAGGGAAAGTTAGTCGTATTTTGGTTTTAACCAGGAGCACTAAGGCCACTCAACCCAGCTGGTGTGGCCATATGGATTTCCTAAAGTTCTTACCAGCAGTAAAAATGCCTTTGGTACTCTGTCTTATACTGGAAGGTCTCACGATTGCTGAAAGCCCTGTGAGAAAAAAACAAATAGGACACCAAGAAAACTGAAAACAGATGTTAGTTATCTTAACAGTTTTAAAACCTGAAACTGAATATTCTTTCTAGTTATCCAGTAAAAGCAGCAAATCCAGCTCTTCTGCTGCCACAGAGTGGCAGTGAAAAGGGCATCAGGACTGAGGGCCAGGACCCTGGAGGGGCCAGCTCTGGCACTGCCCAGCTGTGTGAGCTCAGGCAAATGACTGAACTGCTCTGGGTCCAGGCCACCTCACCTTAAAACAAGAGATGGAGGGCAGGGAACCCTCAAAGGCCATTTTACTAATTTCAGTCCATGTAAGGTTTTTGGTTTTCAATTTCAAAATGTGAAAAGATCAAAATAAAACAAACAAACAAAAAAAACCCAAGGTTTTTTTTGTGTGTGTATGTTTTCTTTTTCTTTTTTTTTTTTAATCTAGGAGAAAACTCCCCATCATGAAAACACATGTAGAGTGTATTCAAGTGAGGAGCCACAGTACAAGTCTTCCATCCCTTCAAAGCAGCAGCAGAGGTCAGACTGTTACTAGGACACGTTAAAACAAACAACAACAATGGGCCTCAGAACTTTGCAGCAGGGAGCATAAAAATGTGTGCTCTGAAAACCTGGGCAGGTCCTGCTGGAGAGCGAGGAGCCACCCAGGACAGCAGTGTTCAGCACTGTGATTGTGAATTACATCTAGCAGGGAGGCCTGCACCTGGGAGGGCTCACTAAAAGCTCAATAAATGATACGAAGAGGAGGCACTCATTTGACAGACATTCTCAATTTGTAATTATTTCTTTACTGGCTGACCTCGTAAATTACCTTTACCACCTCTGGGGAAGTAGATCTCTGAAGTTTCTGATTTTTTCTGACAATTGGGGAGGCCCTGGGGATGATGCTGTGAAATGTGGGCCATGCCAAAAGGAACCTGCTGAACACAGACTGAGACACATCCAGTGGGAGGTGGCTGGGGAGAGCTGTGTCCCAGCTGGTGTGATATTATGAAAACATTAAAAATGTCACCAGTCTCCTTCCTTCTTAGACCACCATGGAGAACACAGGCCCATCTTTTAAACAACTTCTAGAAGTTATGCTCTTGGGACCAAAAGCAGTGCGTCTTCTCCCTTTGACAGTGATTTGGGATATAGAAATCTGAAAAAGGATTTCCACCACCTTATTTCAAGCCAATGAAAATGTAGATTGGGAAAAACCCGAAAGTGTTGGAGCTTTTCTTCTTCCCTGAGGCAATCTCTCTCTCAATCTCCTGGGGAAGAAGGAAGAAATAATACATCTCCACTGTACACAAGGCCTGCTTTAACTATAGCTAGCACTTCCTCGCCTCAAACACAAACATACCCAGCCGCACCACATCACCACAGTCAGGATCATGAGCAAGTTGGAGTAAAGTTTCTTCCACATCTCTGTTTTTTCCTGGAGGATCCATAATGTGATTTATTCGTTGCTGTAAGGTTTTGGGCAATGTCATCAGCTGAGTGAATTGTCCTTCTGGGCTTTTATCTATCTGAGGGGGGAAGAAAGAGAGAGATGATGTCTATGGAAGTGCTTTGAATTCTATAAATATTCAGAGACACATGGCTTCTATTTAAAATAACAAAAACAGGGATCTCATATTATGTGGGGCTCCCATGCATACATATGTAATTAAGTGGGTTTTTTTCTTCTGTTAAAAATAAAGTAAAATCAAATCAAATCACACAAACAATAAGCACCCACACCTAACCTAGGCAGCATGCTAGGGAAATTCTCTTCTTTCTGAAACTCAATGTCTTTGTGTTTAGAGTCCCAAGTCCCTTCAAAAAGAACAATTCTTTTCCTATAATATTCTATTTTGACAAAAGAAAAGAAGAGAAGCCTCTTTTAAGGATGAGTTTCTGACTTTCAGTTAAAATTTCTATTTGTCTCTAGTGGTTACAAAAGGTGGGCTACAGGTAACAAATACCTATAAAACCAGGGCACTTAGATCATCTTCCCATGTTAAATGAGGCCTTGAGTTAACATCACTGGATCACACGAATTTGTGCCTCTTGTCCTTATAGACTTTTACATACCACGTTGGACTTCACAAACTGCAGGAATATACTGATGAGGAAGACTAATATTCACTTTTAATCTCCTGGCACTTAGTAGGTACTCGAAATATACTGGGTGAATGAGGGAATGAATAAATGAATCAATATAACTTAGCTGTTGTCACTTGGTAAATAAGAGTGAGCAATGTGAGTGGCTCTATTCCTAATGAGTTCTAAAGTACACTGTGAAAGATACATGAATAAAACATACGAAACTACACATTAGACTCTTCCTGGAAACCACTGAATCAAAAGGTAGTCAAAGGACTGTGACCAGACCAGCTTCACCATTACACTTTACTGTGCTTCATGGAATTACATTTTTAGAAAGTCTACATGTAAACACTGCTTGCCTGCCAAGAGGAGAATCAGCAATGCTGCCCCAAGCCTGTCTCTTATACACATCTGANCAGAGAGAGAAGAGGCGAGGGGAGGGGAGGGGAGGGGGGATAATAGAGGATAGGAAAGGCAGCAGAACACAACAGACACTAGTATGGCAATATGTAAATCAGTGGATGTGTAACTGATGTGATTCTGCAATCTGTATACGGGGTAAAAATGGGAGTTCATAACCCACTTGAATCAAAGTGTGAAATATGATATATCAAGAACTATGTAATGTTTTGAACAACCAACAATAAAAAATTAAAAAAAAAAATCTATGCAAAGAAGAAGGAAATGCCATTAGTGGCTCCATTAAAGATACACAAGTGTTTTTTACAAAATCTAAATACCTCATATTTATTAATAGGATTGTTCTACATTCATAGGTTCCACCTTTACGTAGCATTGGCTATACAGATGACAAAAAAAGTTCATATTTCTATAGAATATCCTATAAATGATTTTCATAGATTCTTGTTTTGGAGCCATATATTGAAATAGGTCAAAAGGATATTATATTTAAGTTATGCTTTGGCAATGAAATATAGATTCTAGGAATTTTAGAAATGCCAAAATGGCTTGAGTAATGTGAGGAATTAGAAAATAGTGTTTGCCAATGCTTTCTCTTGAGGAAAAGAATGCACTGGAATTTTTATTTGAAATTGTATTTAAAGAAAAATTATTAGGTGACATGTTCAAATAAATTGGTAAAATGATTCTTTTTATTTTTAGATTCTCATTAAAGTGTGAAAGTGAAAGCAGTTAAGTTGTGAAAGTCAAAATACATTTTAAAAGTAGATATAAAAAAGGCTACATACTGTATGATTCCATTTATATGAAGTGTCCATTTATATGAAGAGTAGGCCAATCCATAGAGACAGAAAGTAGATTAACAGTTGCCTGGGAGAGATGAAAGCTGGGGATTACTAATGGGTATGGGTTTCTGTACAGAGTGATGGAAATGTCCTAAAATTAGACTGTGGTGATGGCTGCATAACTCTGTGAATATAATAAAGGCCAATGAATTTGTGTACAACTATAATCCCAGCGACTCAGGAGGCTAAGGCAGGAAGATCTCAAGTTCTAGGCCAGCCTGGACAACTTAGCAAGACCCTGTCTCAGAATAAAAAATAAAAAAGGGTGGTGGGCATGGCTCAGTGGTACAGTGCCTCTGGGTTCAATTTTATGTTACATAAAAAATACATCAATAAAACTCATGTTTAAAAAAGCAGACAGAGTCCTGTGATAGTGGACACTGTGGCACACCACCCGGATCTGAGGTGGACCAAGGTACTGGGAAAGTCAGCCAAGTCCCCCTCCCGGAGTCCTTCTTAGAACTGTCTCCAGCCAAAGGGAGTTGCCTGTATCCAATAACTGGACAATGCAAGAGTACAAAGGCCTAGCCTCTGAGTCAAGCTGGGACAACTCTGAGGGGCCCTCTGGCTCCCAAGCACCACCGCAGGATCAGAAGCCTTTTTTAGCAAATCTACCCAATCTGGACCTTACACAACTGGTGCCAGGGGTGGTCCTCGCAGGCAGACTCCAAGATGGAATTCTGGAGCTGCCACAGTGCAGAAGACCAAGTGGAAGTCTCTGAAGTTGACACTCTCTCTGCTGGCCAAAAGAGTAAAGAAAAAATAAAACATCACCCCGGGAGAGATGGCAGTGATTAGTACCAGCTGCAGCCCTCAAGGATGTGGTGGCTAATTTTGTGTTTCCTTGGGCTGGGCTGTAGTGTTCAGCTGCTGAGTTCAACACCAGTCTAGATGTTGAGTGGAAGGTATTTTTAAGATGCAAACAACATTTAAATCAGTCAACTTTGAGTAGAGTTGATTACCCTCTGTGATTATGGATAGGCCTCATCCAATCAGTTGAAGGACTTAAGAGAAAAGGCTAAAGTCTCTCTCTCCCAACCCCGGGAATTCTGCTTCTAGACTCAAGGCTGCAAGGCTGACTCCTCCCTGGGTCTCAAAACTCAGAACTTGCCAGACCTCATCAGGCACGGTAGCATATGCCTATAATTCTGGTGACTTGAGAGGCTGAGGCCAGCCCTCAACAATGTCAGGAGACCCTGTCTCAAAATAAAATAACAAGGGCTGGGGATGTAGCTAAGGGGCAGAGCATCCCTGGGTTCAATCCCTAGTAATGGAAAAAAGAACTCACTGGATCCCACAACTCATGAGCCAATCTCTTAAAATCAATCTCTCTCTCTCTCTCTCTCCCTACACACACACACACACACACACACACACACACACACACACATTCATTCTCTCTCTTTCTCTCTCTCTGTTCTGTTTCTCTGGAGAATCCTGACAAACACAAGGATTGATGGACCCCATTATATCCCCATTAAGTGTGGCCCTTACAAAACAAAATAGAGCCAGGTGGGTTTCAGCAGACTCTGTTACAAACTCAAGCAAGTAGGAACCACAACAGCATCTGCTATGCCAGATGTGGTAAATCTTCTAAAAGAAGATCAATAAAACTATGAGAATGTGTTTGGGATCACAGACATAGTGAATGAGTGCACTTTTCTCCATCTCAATTAGGTCAGAGGATCAGAATCAGCTCTCCCTCATGGGACAGAAAACAGTACACTTTATGGTTTGCCTCACAGCTAGAAATCCCCCCCTCTGTTATACTTGAAGGAAGCCAGTTTATTTGGACATTCGGTACATCACCATGTTGATCTAGATCACTGACATAATGTGTCACCTGGTGAGCTGTAAGGAACAGGTACACTGGAGGCCTTGGCAGATAGATTCATTCCAGAGGATCTGAGATACTGATGAAGATTCCCAGAGCCTACCACCTAGGTGAGATTTTTAGAGGTCAAATAATCTTTTTTTTCTTTTTGGTATTGGGAATTGAACCCAGGGGCACTTAACCACCGAGCCCCATCTCCAGACCTTTTTGTATTTTATTAGAGATAGGGCCTCACTAATTTCCTGAGGCGGGCTTTGAACTCACCATCCTCCTGCCTCAGCTTTGTAAACCACTGGGATTACAGGTATGTGTCACAGTGCCTGGCGGGTCAAGTAGTCTTGATCCCTAAATGCTGGGACATCTTCTCTAGAGAAGACATTAACTTAGGGCATCTCATGTCTCTCACCATTAAGACAGAAGCACAGTGATGTGCTGGGCCACCTTAGGTTCTAGAGGCAGAACAGAGAAAAATGTTCACACCCAATACCAAAAGAGAGGAGAGGATGACAGCTTTTTACCTTTCCTGTCCACAGAATCTAGCCAGTACCACTGCATGGGGCTCAGATTCATCAACATGGTATACTATGTGACAGAACTCACGGGGCTCACTTTAGAGAAAAGGAGGAGTGGAGGGACAGCAGTGGGCACCAGATCACGGCTCCACTGTACTACCACCCAGTGGAACAATGGTTCTCAAAGGGGGACAATTTTTGCCCCACACAACAAATAATTTTCTGGCTTAAAATTTTAGCAGGTCACATTGAAAAGGTCTATGACAGATACCAAGGAACAGCTAAGGCACCAGTTTGGCAATGATACCCTGTGGGGATGGTGTAGTAGATGTCCTAAATTAATGACCACTGCATAATATCATTCCAACTGTCAGAGACATAGGTTTGGGAACCGAGTGACCTGCTTAACATCACCTCCAATGACCACCTGGGAATCAGTATGTCTCATCTCAAAACTCTAGATCTATGGATTTAAAGGTCCCAGTTCTCAGAGGAGGATGGCTTCTCCCAAGACACAGCAAATATCTCACTAAACTTAAAGTTAGGACTGCGATGGATCACTTTAGAATTCCGATGGATCACTTTAGAATTCCGTGCTGAAAGTCCAGGAAATGAGGTGCTTATATATCAACAGGAGCAAATGACCCTGATCAGCAGGAGGTAGGGTTGCAGATACAGATCCCTTAGCATCCCTTGCCCAGATTTTTTTTATATTTATTTTTTAGTTGTAGTTGGACACAAAGATACAGATCCCTTAGCATCCCTTGCCCAGATTTTTTTAATATTTATTTTTTAGTTGTAGTTGGACACAATACCTTTTAATTTTATTTATTTATTTATATTTTAAAAAAATATTTCGTTTTTGGGATGGGGTTGTGGCTCAGCGGCAGGGTGCTCGTCTAGCACGTGCAGGGTGCTGGGTTCGATCCCCAGCGCCACACAAAAATAAAATAAAGATATTGTGTCCAACTGCAACTAAAACAAATTTTTATTTATTTTATAAATACCTTGGACACAAAACCAACTAAAAACTAAATCATACATCTGCTTTTGCAGATCACAGGGAGGAGTTTGAATAAGCTTAGCTTTGTACTAAAGGAAATTCCAATCCTTTTCTTTTGCTCAGTTTCTAGAAAAGTTGGCATGTAGAAATATAACCCTTCACTGTCCTCTAGATGTCTCTCTGAAGAAATTCTACAGATACTGACATTTGGGGTCCTCTAATAAAATAGCCAAGTACTTGGAATATGATTCTATATGAAGCCCATCAGCTGGTGTACCCTATCTGTCACAAGGAACTCTCAGTCTTCATTTTAGTGCTTCACTTTTTAAAAAGAGGCCAGGAAAAGCATCCAGATATTTGAGGAAGACCTCTAATACAATAGATGAGCGAATGAAAGGAACTAAGAAAGACAAATAAAGGGAACAAGAAAAAAACTTCAAAATTATGATAAAGATCATTAAAGAATTGAGGAAGAGATGATGCATTAATAAAGCAAGAATAGGGTGTCATAAAAAAGAGTCTCCAATGGGACCTGGAAATTCAGTAGAAAAGTTAAACAATCAATCTTGAAAGATTCTTCCAGAAAGCTGAACAGAAAAACCTGAGGAAACAGGAAAAAAAGAAAGAAAAAAAAAAAAAAAAAAAAAAAAA
>NW_026000168.1:16076770-16115562 GCF_001458135.2 Marmota marmota marmota
AAAAAAAAAAAAAAAAAAAAAAAAAAAAAAAACAAAGCAGGAGTTCTACAAATACCAGGAATTCCCAAAAGAATAGACTAAGAAAGTGAGTATGAGGAAATTATTTCAGAAACAATAGATTTTCTAAAACCAAACTTCATAATTTTCCAGATACAAAAGGCCCACCAAGTGCTCAAATAATAAATTTAAAACAGACGTGTTTAAAAATAAAGGCAAGTCATCACAAAAGTTAAGAACAGTGGCTGGGTGTGGGGCACATGCCTATAATTCCAGTGACTTGGGAGGCTGAGGCAGGGGGATTGCAAGCTCCAGGCCAGCCTTAGCAACTAAGTGAGGTCCTGAGCAACTTAGCAGGTTCCTGCCTCAAAATAAAAAATAGCTCAGTGGTTCAAAGCCCCAGGGTTAAATCCCCAATATCAAAACAAATAAACAAACAAACAACAACAAAAGTCTGCAAAAAAGGAAAATATCCTAAACACTGTCAGAGAGATAAAAGGGGTCATATCCAAAGGATAGGCAATCTGAATGCCACCAAATATGTAATGCAATACTGAAAGAAGAAATGGAGCTATGACTTAAAATTCTGAGGGAAAATGATTTCTACTCTAGAATTCGATATCTAGCCTATTACTGGTTGAATGATCCATCAGTGAGATAGATTTATCAGAGGTATCTGATCTCAAACACTTGCCGCTCTCACAATCTATGTGAAGAAGGTACTAACAGACATACTTCACCAGAATTATGAAGGAGGAAGATACAAGATCCAGAAGACAGAATAGCAAAGGACAGACTAGCAAGGGAAATTCTCAGGGTGATAACAAACAGAAGTTAGGTAACCTAGGAAGGGACAGAACAGGGGCCTCATGGAAGAATGTCCTCAAGGGGCCGGGGGAGAAAACACTCAATGTATTTGACTATAAGCAGATGAGTTTCATAGATCTCTGAGAGTTTCAGGATTTTTTTCCCCCTATGGTGGGATTGAACCCAGGGCCTTCCCCATGCTAGGCAAGCACAAACACTCTACCAAATAAACCAAGCAAGCGGGAGTGGGGAAGGCAATTAACTCCAGGAGAAACAAGTTGTACAGGAAAGGGAATTTCATAATACTGTATCTCAGCAATAAAAGAGAAGCTGTCATAGCCCTGGGGGTGGAGCTCAGTGGTAGGGCACTTGCCTAGAATGTACAACATTTTGGGTTCCATCCCCAGCATGGGGGGATTGTCATAATGAAGTAAATGCTGAATATTAACTTAATGAATAGTTATAAAATAACTATAGTGGAACATGAGGGGGTGAGGTAAGAGGGGAAAAGTGAGAGTGAAACAGGAGAAAAATACATGTGTGTGTTGATGGGGTTAGTGTAAGAGTGAAAAAAAAAATCCTCATCTTCACAGTAGGATGGCAAAAATAAAGTATAAAGCTGAAAACAGTCAAGAAAGAAGTTAAATCCTTTAGAATTTAGAAGGGGGTGGTAAATATCACAGGAATCAGCTACAAAGCTGAAGAAGCTGCCTCTGGAGTAGGTAGAGAAAACAGGGAAGGGCAGAACAGGGAACTGCTATTTTTTGTTATAAACCTCAAGGTACCACTTGGCTTTAAACCATGGGCAGATATTTTGATAAAAGTAAAAATTTAAAAAGCAGAAAACAAAAATACTTTAACTTGAAGCAAGCATGGCAAAATCCCTTAAAATGAGCAATGATTGTTCTGGCATTTCACATTATCTGTTCTTTTCTTGTTTTAAAAAGAATTCCTGCCGGGCTCAGTGGTGGATAACTACAATTCAGCAACTCAGGGGGCTGAGGCAGGAGCATCACAAGGTCAATGGTAGCCTAGGGAACTCATTGAGACCGTCTTAAAATAAAAAAGTTAAAAAAAGGACCAGCAGGTACAGCTCAGTGGTGGAGCACCCTGGCTTAAATGCCCAGTACCAAAAATAATAATAATTCCTGTTTCTTAAAGTTGTCTTTTCAGTTCAATTCCCAGTACCTCATGTAGCTCTTGCCTTAGGAGCAATGGAAGTTATTTCCCACCTACGGTTTACCTCCAGTCTGCCTTGCTGGGTTTTATACACCACTTGGGGATTCTCCTGTAGAATGCTGCTGTACAGCTCGCGGAAATGCGCCATGTTGGGCAGTACAATGTTCAACACTTTTGTCTTATCCTCTCCAATCACCATCCGAAAGTCACCTAGTTAAAACAGACAGAAAAATAAACTCCCATTTAGAATCCCTATTTGCATGTAGGAACTGTAACTCCCACACAGGTACTGCCCTGCTTCGGCCTGGCAGGATCTCTCACCCAGACACTTTGCTTCCTTAAAATTGTGAACAACTTACCCAAGGAAGACAGGTACTTATTTAGAGCTTCTCAAATCACAAAGCCCTATAGACTAGTGAAAACGCAGTTACCTAAGTACACAAGGTAATCATCAGGGAGAAGCTAGTTTCTTTTTGTTTTTCTAATGCAGAAGATTCTGTACTTATAATCCTTTATTTTAAAAGCAATGCTCTGCCTGTGGCCATTCATGGAGACAGGAGTTGTGTATTAGCACTTGAGATTTGTCCTTGCCATTGCTCACTCATTGTGGATCTGTTTGCATGGGGGCTTCTGGGGAGCTTTATGAATGTAATTAACCTTATTGCATTTGATGAGGGCAAGAGCAGTGAGTCTTAAAAATCCCAATAAGAAGAGGTTTACATTTAAGATGAAATTAAAAGCAGATATAATCTGAAAAGTTGCAAGTGGTGAGAAATGAGGGGTGTTATGTTTGCCTGTGACATGAAATGAGCTGAAACATCAATAACAAGCACAAAGAGCAACTTTTGAAACAAAATGAAAAGTGCCTGCCTCTGCTACTGACAATCATCAGTGAGACTCCAAGGAAAAGAGAATGTTTGAGTGAATACCCAGAGGGCGAATGTGAATTCAAAAGAGGCTGGTAGGAGTTGGGGTGCAGCTCAGTGGTAGTGTGTGCTTAGCAATTGTGAGGCCCCCGGGTTCAATTCCCAGAACAGAGAGAGAGACAGAGAGAGAGAGAGAGAGAAAAGGAAGCTGGACCCTCCCAGGTTAAGCACAGTGAGAAAAATATGGTGGAAACCTTTCTTGGACAGACAGCTAAGTGCCAGGGAGGTGGCAAGTACAGGCAGATGCCCTAGCTTCTGAGAAGCCCCTGGGACTAGGAGGATGGTATAATTTGTTATCCAAACTAGGTCATTTTAGAGGATGAAGAGAGCACTACAGACAATTACACCAGAACAAGTATTAACTGCCAAACCAGGGCACACTGGTTATCCTTGCCAATTTACTGTCTCTAGATGGGAGAAGAATTCAGAGACCACTGCCTGCCACATGGATTTTTCTAGAGCCAACTGGTGTCTTATTTAAGGAAAAGCAAAAATATAAAGAGGTCTGCCAATGCTCTGAATAGGATTTGATCCCTCTGAAACTCATGTTGGAGTTTAATGTCTTTGGGGAGGTATTAAAAGGGAAGAAACTTGATTCTGGGGCTTAGAGGTGGGGCCTTTTAGAGATTAATGAGGATTAGATAAGTTGGTCAGGGTGGAGGTCCCGTGACTGAACACCGGCAGCCTCCCAGAAGACAGACATACATAAGTTCCCTATCACTATGTGATGCCCTGCACCATGTGGGACTCTGCCAGCAGGGTCACCACCAGATGTGGTCTCTTGGCCTTGAACCAGAAGCATGACTTCAAATAAATCTCTCTTCTTTATAATTTATCCAGAGAGGCGGCATTTCAGTAAGAAATAAAATATGCTGGTTTTTTAAGTTTCACAATAATTTGGTAGAATGCAGCTGGGGATATAGGTTTCAGAAAACCAGAAGGGATATAGGTTTCAGAAAACCAGAATTCTAAACACCCTGAGGAACTTGACCTTGGCATAGGCATTGACTGTTCGGGTGAAGGTGCAGAAGAGATCCCACCATAACACGCTGCCCAACTTTGGATGAATTTGTTATTTTGTTCCAATTTGACTGATTGATTGATTATAGTGAGGGGGATGAAAAGCAGGGCCTCACTCCTGCTAGGCAAGTGCTGTATACTTGCTGCTACCCTATTTTAAAGGGACAGAGAGTACATAGTTAAAACCAAGGACCACTGCTAATGAGGGTGTTGAGGAACTGGTCCTTTTACATTGCTGTTGATATCAGAAACTGCCAAAATCCTTGGAGGGCAGTGAATCAAGAAACCCCATGGCTGGTGAGCAAGCCTAGAGAAATAAGAGGTAATGTTTACTAAACATCTGGTACACACCAGGCACTGCTCCCGGGCTGTTGTGCTGCCCCATTTCACCCACGCAGCTCTCCTCTCGGACAGACCATTCCTTCTCCAGTTAGTAGACAAGGCAACCGCCACAGAGATTAAGTACTTGCCTAAGACTTCCCAGGAAGTAGGAACATATCAACAATGGGCTGAGGCTGGGCACAGGGGCACACACCTGTAATCCCAGTGGCTTGGGAGGCTGAGGCAGGTGTTCAAAGCCAGTGTCAGCAACCATAAGGTGCTAAGCAACTCAGTGAGATCCTGTCTCTAAATAAAATAAAAAATAGGGCTGGGGATGTGGCTCAGTGGCCGAGTGACCCTGAGTTAAATCCCTGGTAGCCCCTCCCTGTGAAAAAAATGGGCTGAGGACATAGCTCAGTGGTAGAGTGCTTGTCTGACATGGGTAAGACCCTGGGTTTGCTCTCCAGCACCACAAGAACAGAAACCCTGTTCGTTGAAGTGTTATTTGTACTGGAAGCAAGCCAAATGCACAATAGAGTAAATGGATAAGCTATGATGATAAATCCATATCCTATCACGGAGCAACAGTGTACCACCATTAAAAATTACAGCCATCATATATAGCAACATGGAAAATGGTCGTATAATAATGTGCAATAAGAAATGAGGGTTCATAAGTACAACAAAAAAACTGCAAAAAAGAAAAACTAGACAAAGGGATCATATAAAGATGGGGGGTTACAGGGAAGCTCAGTGGCAGAGGGCCTGCCTTGCACGCACAGGCATGGGTCCATCCTCAGCACCATGCACATGAAAGAAGTTATTTTTGCTCTAATAAAATATACACATATTCTGGGTTCTGGGTATATGTTCTGTGCTATCTCTTAGCCTTAGCAAAGCCTCATAAAGTTGAAATGATTCCAGTTTTACAGATGAGGAGATTAAGTTTCAGAGATAAGTTGCCCAAGGTCCAAGTGCCTCTCAGTTTCAGGGTAGTGACATTTTAGGCAACTGTTTTCCTCTGTGATTTGCCTCACTTCTATAATGCTGGCGTATTACTGCTGGTATTTAAAAATAAATTCACAAGACACATAGGTGTGATGACGAATGTGAATGGAGATATGGCTGGGTTAACTTCCAAATGTGCAAACCCTGATGCTTTTATTGAAAACTCCTATTAATCTTTGAAGGGATGAAATGTCATCAAACTCTAAATTTCACAGGGCTGCCCCTGAAATGAAAGATTACTTTGCACTACCGCTGAGTCCTAAATATCCATGTTAATCCTTCTCTTTCTATACTTTCCACACACAAAAAATTCTTAGAGTTTAGACAGTAGATGATTAAGCTATGATGGTAAATCCATATCCTATCATGGAGGAACAGTATAACACCATTAAAAATTACAGCCATCAAATATAGCAACATGTATTCAATTGATTAAAATGTAAAAGCAAATGAATTCAAATCCTCTCCCTAAAGAACAACTGCATGCCATGACTAAAAGACCTAGAGAATACCCTGGACTCTGAGAACAAGGGCTGGGCTTGTTCAGCTCTGCACCCCTGGCCCCTCCTACACTACCTGGCACAGAGAAGGCACATGGATAAACGTCTGCTGAATTGAATTTCTCCAACTGCCGTGCAGCAGAACCCCGAGTCCAGCCACAGGGGATGGTAGGTAAACGGGCTGATTACTTGTTTCTTCAGAACAAAGTGAATAAAATCGTGGGCACAGTGTGAACCAGCATCTGATCATAAAAATCAATTTTCTTATCTTTGGAGATCTGTTTGCAATAGATTGAGAAAAACTGACTCTTAGCTTTTATTTTATCTTTATTGCTGGTTTTAACTCTTGAATGTCCTACCCTAAGAACTGCCAGAATAATGCAATAGGGCAAACAAAAGAATAATCTCTCTTTGGATTTGATGCTCAGAGACTTGTAAACCATCTATAGCTCTGTGATCCAGGCATGCAACCAGCAGCCAGGGGCCTAATTATGAACTTGAGGGTGGGAGAGGGGTGCACAGCACCATGGAAAGACTCTTCCAAGGTTGGCAATGTCCCAGGGGGATTTGAGTCAAGTTATTTAACTTTTCTGAGTCAGTTTCCTTCTCTGTAAGACGGCTTTACAATCCTACTAATTCCACCACCTCACAGTTCCTTTCAGATTTAGAGAATGTTTTGTTAAGTAGTAAAGCAGATACTGCTGATAGTAAGATTTGTACATAAGATGGGCAAACTGGCACCGTGATGCACACCTGTAATCCCAGCAATTTAGGAGGCTGAGATAGGAGGACTCCAAGTTTGAGGCCAACTTGGGTAACTATGTGAGACACCATCTCAAAATAAAAAACAAACAAAAAAAAGGGCTGGAGATATAGCTCAGTGGTAAAGAGCCTCTAGGTCTGGGGTTCAATCCCCAGTACCAAAACCAAAAAAGAAACAAACAGGATAGGCAAAGGATAGAGGAGAGAGGAAAGCCCTGCATCTAAGATAACAATTATTGGTTAACTTTTCCTTTTTTTTAAATTAGTCACAATATTGCTGTTATTTCAGTTCACTGAACATCTGGGTGGCTACTAAGCCCCAAGAACTGTGTTAGACACTGGAGATAACAATGATCTAGGCCCTACCTCAGGCAGCAAATGACACAATTTGTTCAGTGCAGGATTTTATGTGGTAGTTCAAGGACTGCAGCCCAAACTAGATGGTCTCTTTTTGCAGTTCTAAGGACTGAACCCAGGGCCTTAAACATGATAGACAAGCATTCTACCATGGAACTAAATCCTCAGCCCTTTTAATTTTTTATTTTGAGACAGGATATCACTAAGTTACTGAGAATTTGCGATCCTCCTGCCTCGGCCTGCCCGGTCTATGAGATTACAGGTGTGCACCACTGTGTGTGCCTGGTGTGTCTGTCGTGATACCAGTTATCTTAGTGGTTCTGAAGTGGTGTCTATGTGGCTTTGACAGGCACTTCCCTAATACGAATAACGCTGAGCATCTTTTCATGTGCTTATTATCTATTTATATATTCTGTTTGACAAAAATGCCTATTCAAATCCTCACCTGTTTTTAACTTGGGTTATTTTTATTGTAATTGTTAGAATTCTTTATATAGGGGCTGGGGATGTGGCTCAAGCGGTAGCGCACTCGCCTGGCATGTGCGGGGCACTGGGTTCGATCCTCAGCACTACATAAAAATAAAGATGTTGTGTCCACCGAAAACTAAAAAAGTAAATATTAAAAAAAAAATTCTCTCTCTTAAAAAAAAAAAAGAATTCTTTATATATTTTGATAGTAGTTCCTTGTCAGATATATGTTTATAAACATTTTTTCTACTTTGTTAGTTGCTTTTTACTTTCCTGATGATATTACTTGCAGAACAAAAGTTTTTAATTTTTATGTGGTCTTATTTTTTTTCTTTTATTGTTTCTGCTTTTGGTATACATTTTGGTATATATCTGAGAAATCATCTTTCTAATCTAAAGTCACTCTTTTAAGAGTTTTATCTCTTACATTTAACTCTTCTATCTATGATTCATTTTGAGTAATTTTTTGTGTGGCATGAGTTAGGGATCTAACTTCATTCTTTTGAAATAGGACAAAATAAGTACTTTGTATTTTAAAAAATGAGTAAAGCAAGCCACATGCAATGACACATTCCTTTAAACCCAGGTACTTGGGAGCCTGAGGCAGGAGGATGCCAAGCTTGAGTCCAGCCTGGGCAACTTAGTGAGACCCTGTCTCAAAATAAAAAAGAAAGCAAGGGCTGGGAATATAAACTCAGTGGTAGAACACCTGGTAATTTAATCCCCAGTACTGCTAATAAACCAAAAAATAAAAGAAACCTAAGGCAGTTTTTCTAAGAGCCAGCCTAATGTATTACTCAAAAGGCATTCTCAAAAATATCTCCATACCTGCAGGAAGAGAATGAGGTAAGAAGAGGATGAGGTAAGAATAAACTGCTGAAGTACTGTTATATAAATCTGAATTATTTTTCTTTTTTCTACTTTAGAGAGGTATAAAGTGAGACCCTGGGTTCAATCCCCAGCACCAACCTCCTCCAAATCCTGGAAACACAAGCAAAGACAAAAATTCCTTTCCTCCCAAAGACAAATTAAACCAACCAATAAATAAAATGTACAGTGTGTCAGACTGTGGAAAATGTTGTAGAGGAAAAAAGGGGGGGGCAGGGAAAAACAACAGGCAATATTGGGGTGGCAGGGAAGACCTCAGATAAGCCAGGATGGAGGCCTGTGGGAACCCTGGGGGGAGGCGAGCCAGCAGGACCATGAGGAGAACTGTCCCAGCTGTGACCCAGCGAGGGACCCTTCACGGAACAGTGGGGGGTGAGAGCAAGGGTTCTGGGATCAGACCCTCTAAATTAAAATCACAGCTTGGCACTTACACGAGCTACAGCACCCTCAAACGTAAACTGGGAGCCATATAGGAATGAGATTCCCCGTTGGAGGGAATGAATAAGTTGACATGTGTAAAGCACTAAGAGAATCCCTGATACAGGAGTCACCAGAGAGTCAGACGTTACTCATGATCCGTGTCCTTTGGAAATGCTACCTTTTCAGAAATAATCAAGTGTACACTGGGTTACAGAGGTCCCAACTGTGGCCTCAATCAAAGGTCAAGTCGGCCAAGGAGACAGCAGGCCTCCTAATCTTGACAGTGGCCTCCTGAATCCTCCAAGTCCCCCTGCCCCCATGACCAGAGCACCCAGTGGCACTGCTGGTAAGGTTCTGGAAGGTTTTACATCACAGAATAAATCTGTTCACCCCAGAGAAAAAAATGTCTCCCTACTGGCTTTCACCAGAATCTAGGCATGAGGACATTTACTCCTGCTTTAGAGTGCAGGCACACACACAGATTTTCCTCCCCCAAGAATCGACTGGCAACTCCCTCGCTGCTTTGCTTGTTCCTAGAAGTCAGCTTGCCTGTGTTCAGTCAATCTGGCATGGACAGCAGCCCATTCATTCTCTCCCTGGGCAGTGCTAGGAGGTGTTTTTTCATTCCTTGAGGACCTTAAAGGGACAGATGAACTGGGGCTGTCAAGTTCCCATCTACCTAAATATTCCAATTTGAACATTTTTTGTCAACATGTAACAAGTTTCTAATTCTGGCTGGGCTGGTGATATAGCACAGTGGTCAAGTACTTGCCTAGCAAGTGTGAGGCCAGGGTTTAATCTCCAGCACCATTCAATCAATCAATCAGTGGGTATGGTACACACACCTGAAATTCTAGCTACTAAGGGAGGCTGAGGCAGGAGGATCACAAGTTCAAGGCCAGCCTCAGCAGCTTAGTGAGACCCTGGTCTCAAAATAAAAAATAAAAAGAACTGGGAATGTAGCTCAGTGGTTAAGTGCCTCTGGATTCAAACCCAAGAACCACAGTTAATAAACAAAACAGTAACAACCATTTTCTGAGCACTATCAATGAGATAAGATGCTGGGGCTTTTATATATATTATCTCACTAAAAACTTCTTTATGAGATACTTATTTCTACCTTATAAATAAGAAAATGGGGGGCTTGGAAAGAGTCAAGCAACTTCAGAAAGCTGGTGGTAGGTCCACTATGTACTAGATGAGGGACGTCGGTCAGGTAACCTCTCTGGGCATCAGTTTTCTCATCTTTAAAAGGGGACAATCACACAGCAACCAAATCAAAAGGCTCTCATGAGGATTATTAAACCAGTTATCACATCCCAAAAAAAAAGGTAGCTCCTGGCATACAATATTGAGTGCGGCTTTCTCCAGCCATAGACTTCAGGTCATGGACCCTTCCCCTAAACGTCCCCTTGACTTCTTCACATATGCTGTTTTTTCAGTTCACCACTGACTCACCGTGCCTGCACGTGTTTACCAGTGTGAAGTTCCTTAGAGCAGAAGTTCTATCTTCAGCTCTTTGGGTATGAGTCGCTGACTCATTTGATAAATGTTAAGCCAGGATCGTTACCTAAAATTAGTCATTTTTATAGTTTGCACTTACTTAAGAAAGCTCCAGGTGACTATTTCAAAGTCATTTGGTATTCTTTTCCTGTTTACTGAAATGCTGACTTCTAAGAATAAGTGAAGGACTAGAAAGCTTTCTCGTCCCTAATTTTGCAGGCCTTCTTCCTCCACCTACTCCTTTCTCACCCATCATTTACAATAATGCTGCCATAAATAGGGGCCCCAGAGCAGTCAAAGTGACCTTTAAGTACTATATAAAATGTATGGGTTATTATTATTCATAGTAATACCGGCAGATCTTGACTCTGCCAGTAACTACTAGCAGGAACTTGCCCAATTATTGCAGAGAGGCACTATTTTCTCTATCCCTTCCTCTTCTCTTCTTCTGGAAGGAGAAATGTTGAACTTCACAGGCAAGGGACCCCATATAATCTCTCAACTGGGAAAAGATGGAAAACGTCAAAGTTGTAAATCAAAGAGAGGCTGGGTGGGTAGTTTCAATACTGGAATATTCTGAGGTCTTGGGAGATTTGGGTTTAACAAATGGTCAGAATTCTTTCAATTCAAGGATACTGGGTTCTCAGAAGCCTAGGAAAGATAGGAGGAAAATTGGCCTTTTGACACAATGCCTGAAGCAAGTCTCAAAGCTGTGAAAATGACCTACTCACGGGACCTACATCCTTTTCTACCCTTACCAGTCTAGTTCTAGCAAAACTCAGCTACAGATTTATAGTAACTTGAATGACCCTTAAGAAAATCAAAGACTGGGGACATTGCTCAGTGGCTGAGCATGTGTTCAGCAAGCATAAGGTTTGGATTCAATTCCCAGGACTAAAAGAGTCAACAGACAGGTAAAAGTAGTTCCCATTACTCTCTAGTCAATGTTCAGAATTTATTAAAGAGAGCTTCCAGCCAGAATCCACCCTGCATTATGCAGATGTTATTACATGGGAGAAAAAAATAAGAGTGGTAACACTGTGGGCCCCAGAGAGCAGTCCCATCTTCTCCCAAAGTCTACCCATCACAAGAGGCTTCTTCTCTTTTTGAAGTGCTGGGGATTGAGCCAAGGCCTTGTGCATGTGAGGCAAGCACTCTACCCACTGAGCTCTATCCCCAGTACCACAAAAGGCTTCTGTTATGTCTTTTTTCCATGTGGGAATTTAGGGAGGGAACAACTCCAAAAATGGACTCTATTTTCCCACTCACTGTATGCACATGGACCCATTTATTCTGGTAGGTAATAACGCTATTCTTTGCCTCTTTTTTTTTTGGTCTTTTCGTTTTTTTGTAGATGAACAGCACACCTTTATTTTGTTTGTTTATATGTGGTGTTAAGGAGTGAACCCAGTGCCGCACATGCTAGGCAAGCCCTCTGCCACTGAGCCCCGGCCCTACTCTTTGCCTCTTGATGAAGGGCATGGATGCTGCCAGGTGAAGCTGGAAGCAACAAAAGGTCAAGGTTACTTCACTTCTGTTCTTTCCAGTGTTGCAAATACAGCTGTGCTGTGCTAGATGCATTTCAACAAGAAGACAGAAGAATGAGACCTCTGAAGGCTCTTACAGCATTAAATTTCCATGAAATATTATCTGTGTTGAGATTTGGAGAATAAATAAGCTGTTTTGAGGACTGAGTTCTCTGACTTACACTTAAGAAACTGGGAAAGACATTATTGATTTAAGACAGTGGTTTTTAAACTTTTTAAGTAGCAGATAATTTTTCTTGTCAATGAAAGAAAAAAACATCTTTTTTGTTTAATGGTGCTGGGGATGGAACCCGGGGCCTTGTGTATGCTGGGGAAGCCCTCTGCCACTGAGCTACATCCTCAGTCTGTAACTGAGATCTTACGTGGGACCTCACTGTATAAAACAGGCAAATGTGATGCTCCTCTGGCTGAAGCTTGGGTAAGGAACCAGGGGCCCCAACCTCTCAGCTCTCCCCTCGCCCTTTATAGGATCTGCTGCCATCTCTGAGGAACACAACTGGCGGAAAGGGAAAGAAGTCAACATTTAGACAAATTAACAAACAAATACATTAAATGAATGGGGAAGAAGGGAAAGCTTTTCCTTCCCGTAGAGGAAAAGGATTTGGAAAATCATAACTTTGGACCAATGCAGTAAAGACTGGTTTGAGCAAAACTCTTCCATGGGTGCTTAATTCAGGAGGGAAAGTTTGGTAAGAAGCAGGAAATTTCTGTGACCTTCATGCAGACAGACTGCATATAAGGGATGAAACACTGGTTATAAAGAGGCAAATGTTGCTGGTCTGTAGACTTCAGAAATGTGAATGCCATGTAAAAAAAGGAAAAGTGAGGTTAGCATGCATGAGGCCTGAGGCTCAATCCCCACCACCAGATGATACAATAAAAAATAAAGAGAGGTACAACTAAATTCAGTATATGATTTTTGACTAGGTCATGTACTTGAGGGAAAACATTATTGGAATGCCTGATATTTGGAATATGGATTATCAGTTTGATCAAAATCATCATTATCATCATCATCATCATGGAGACTAAACCCAAGGGTGCTTTACCACTAAGCTACATTCCCAACCCTTTTTATTTTATTTTGAGATAGGGTGCCACTAAATTGCTGAGACTTGCCTAGAACTTGAGATTCTCCTGCCTCAGCCTCTGAAATCACTGGGATTATAGATGTGGGCCACCTTGACCTGCTGCATCAGTATTAAATTTCCTGAATTTGGTAACTGTACTGTGGTTATGGTCTAAAGAGGACATGATATGTATGACCTCAAACAGTTCAGGAAAAACAACAACATCAACAACAACACAGTACATTTATATACAGAAAGAGCAGTGGAAAGCAGGGTCCCAAGAGGAGCATTGGCATTGCCCCAGAACTTTGTTGGAAATATAAGGTCTTAGGCCATTTCCCAAACCTACTAAATCAGCTATCTGGGGTAAGGTCAATAATCTGTTTTTTAATTAATTTTTTTATTTTGGCAGTACTAGGAATTGAATCTAGGGGTATTTTACCACAGAGCTACACTCCCAACCCTTTTTATTTTTATTTTAAAATAGGGTCTAACTAAGTTGTTGAGGCTAGCCTCAAACTTGCAATCCTCCTGCCCCAGACTCCTAAATCACTGGAATTAAGGTATGCCCCACCACATTCTTTTTTTTTTTCCAATAATCTTTTTAGTTGTAGATGGACACAATACCTTTATTTTATTTATTCATTTTTATGTGGTGCTGAGGATCAAAAGCAGCGCCTCACACATGTTAGGCAAATGCTCTACCACTGAGCCACAACTCCAGCCCTCCAGTTGTTTCAATAAGCCCTCAGAGGCATACTGAGTTTGAAAACCACTGGTACAGAGAGAATGAGAAAACATACAGTAAAATGTTAAAATTGGCGGATCAGGGAAATGGGTTTATGGGAATTTTCTGTTATTATTCTCAAAACCTTTCTGTAGATTTGCAATCATTTAAAAATAAAAATAGTGATTCTGCAATCTGTATATGGGGTAAAAATGGGAGCTCATAACCCACTTGAATCAAAGTGTGAAATATGATATATCAAGAACTATGTAATGTTTTGAACAGCCAACAATAAAAAATTAAAAAAAAATAAATAAATAAAAATAAAAATAAAAATAAGCAATAGCAATAACCAAAAATCACCCTTGGATAATAACTGGAGGGGGGGCTGGGATTGTGGCTCAGCGGTAGAGCGCTTGTCTAGCACGTGTGAGGCCCTGGGTTCGATCGTCAGCACCACATAAAAATAAATAAAGGTATTGTGTCCAACTACTCCTAAAAAATAAATATTAAAAAAAAATCTGGAGAGTTATGGAGAGGAGAAGGGAGACACTGGATGTAGGGAGGCAAATCAGAAAGCTACTGCAGTAAGTGACACAGGAAGTGATAGAATTTAGAACTAAGACCACTGCAGTCCCAGGGCAGGGTGAGGAGCAAGCTATTTGCATAGCGTTCAAATGACAAATCTCCTTCTTGGAAAAGGTTTGGGCACACAGGACACTAACCAGAGTAGGAGAGTCCAGCGATCTCTATGAAGAGGTCTTCCTCAGAAAAGCTTTCGGGGAGCATGAGGAAAGCAGCAGTCACAGCACTCCTCAGATTTTTATCAAGCGCTGACCTAAGGATGACATTTTCATTCATTGCGATAATTTTTACCTGGAAAAGGCAAACATTCAGAAGAAAAATTTTAGAAGAGGAGTATTGCTCAAGCCACAGGTTGACACATATAGCTGGAACCATCCCAGATACCGACCACTGAGGATCTTGGAATATTAGTTTGGTTGACATGAAATGATTACTATTCTAATAAGTAATCCCAGAATCTCCTCTTATGCCAAAATCAGAGAAATCATCATATAGGAAGGGATCATAATGCCAAAGAAAACAAAATTAATATTCTTTTTAAATGAGGAAACTCACCACAGGCTTTGAAAAAGAATAAATATCCTTTGGGAATATCAATATTTTTATTTTTTCATCTCAGTTTTTAAATTTTCTAGCGAAAGAAGGCATTTTCTTTACTCAGAACTCACCTCTCTTCTTGCCCACAAATAATCTAGGCAGTTCATGCTTTATGATTTTTAGATACACAGATCTGAAACTCGGTGAAGGAAAATGGAAAGAAAATTAGCTACAATTGAAAGATCTTGGGTTTTAAATATAGATCTGGGCTCAAATCCAGGTACTTACTAACTGTGTGAGTTTGGGCAAATGACCTAACTTCTCAGAACTTGAGTCATCATCTATAAAATAGGGATAACAGATTTGTATCAAGGAATTGTCAAAGATTGAAAACAATAATAAATGTAAATGTTTGAGTTCATGCTTTGCTCAATACAAAGCATTATTCTCCTAAATCCATGTCAGAAGCAGCTGTCTTTGACTGTCTCCAAACCCATTAAATACATTAGAGCTCCAGTCTGTTCTCAGAGTCTCGGTTTTTAAAAACAGCAAGGTAGGGCTCCGGATGTAGCTCAGTGGTACAGTGCTTGCTTTGCATGTGTAAGGCCCTGGGTTCCATCCCCAGTTACACACACACAGACACACACACCACATACACACACAAAATGCACTCTAGTTAAGAGAATATTTTGTTCAAGTCTCAGCTCCATCTCCTCCTAGCTGTGGTGATGGGCATTGCTCCTTATCAATAAAATGGGGTTAACAGACCAAATGAGATACAGTACACAATATATTAGCTGAAGTGAGCTTCCTTTGGTGTGCTTTTTGGTACACAGGCAATGAGTTTCTCTAAGCCAGAGGTTTTTATCTTTGCTAGCATTAACGTCATGGTCATGGGAGAGTTTATTAAAACACATAATAATGGGTCCAAACCCCAAAGCTTCTGATTCAGTTGCCCTGCAGGAAGGTTGAAAATGTATATTTCTAACAAGGTCCTAGAAAATATTGAGGCTGTTTTGGGTTCAGGGACACCTTCCCCCGCCCTTTTTTTGTATTGAGGATTGAACTCTTGGGTGCTTAACCAATAAGCCACCTCCCCAGTCCCTTTTATTTTGAGACAGGATCTCACTAAGTTGCTGATGCTGGCCTCGAACTTGTGATCCTCCTGCCTCAGCCTCCTGAATTACTGGGATCACAGGCATGCACTAAAGTGCCTAGCCAGAGACCAAATTTTGAGAATATTTTAGCCATTCTGCTTAGAAGGAGAATTACCAAATTGCTCTTCAGAATGGTTATATCAATTTATATTCCCACCATAATCTTTTTAAAACATCTGCTACTGACTGATTTTCTATACAAAGAAAAGAGTCTAGAAGTCCTTAATAAGGACTCATAGATATCTGAAATGTATCAACTGTCTCTAAACAACTTGGTGTTGTTGATAAATTTTCCTCCCATAATAGAAAACAGGGCATATAAAATTGTCTTTTGCCAAATAATAATGCATGATAAATTAGGATGGCATAGAAAAGGCACACTCTAAGAAACTCCAAAATAAAGTTCTACTGGAAAGAGGAGAATGATGTTATCCTAAGGTATAGTTTTTTGTTGTTTAAAAAAAAAAAAAGTGGTAGCACCATAAGACATAACTATAAATCAAGCTTAACAACTTAAATTCTAACTTTTGCCTTGTGTTATCCACCTTTTTTCTAAGGGAATATTTCCAACATCTATACCTCATATATGATAGGTAAGCCACTTGGTTCAATATCGCCTCCTCCACCCTTATAATTATGAGAACTTAATAGACCTTAATTAAGCTTTTCGGCTTGGGTGAGTTTAGTATCTTTGCCATCATCTGCAGAGTATAACACCAAGGAACAGCCCAGGAACAAGACTCGCCTAAGGTTGCACAATGAACCAATGGCAAAACCAGGGCCACACCCTTGCACTATGCAAATCAAGTTCTAAATATTTTGAGTTATTATCATGCATTCAGTTAGGAATGTATTCTGCTTGACTTATTTTGACAAAAGTTTAAAACAATTTTTTTTCAATGTGGAAATTGAACTGGGGATTGTAAACATGCTAGGCAAGTACTTGACCACTGAGTTGCATCTCCAGCTCCTGAAATTTTAAGATCCTACAACACCTTAGAAGTAAAATTTGTATTCCATATGGAATCAGTGATCTAGGAAGGCAACTTCCTCAACTTATTGGTGAAAAAACTGAGGGCCAGAGAAGTCAAATATCTTTCTCTAAGAAGTGGCACAATGGACCAAGTGAGGTCCAGTCCCCTGATGTGTCCCCTGTGATATCATTCTGCTTCCATATTCCTACCCTTCAGTCTTCATCCTAATTCACCAGTCCTTCTCGATAATTATTCTCTCTCTCTCTCTCTCTCTCTGGCTATTACAGAAACCCAGTGAAATCAGAGGCTATTTTGAGACGCTAACAACTCAAAGAGGCAAACAAAAGAATAAGTTTGGAAGATTTTCTCCTAGTTAACAGAATAACCAATTGTTCTCCAAGAAATCTGTTCTACTTAGGTTGTAAGAAAGCAGTCCAGTACTTAAGGTGAAGAGAGTGCAAATAAAAGCATCCTTACTCAAAGGGAAAACGTGAATTCTGAAGGCTCTGCTACTGTGCTGATCTGGTTCTTCAACGAAAGGTGAACTAGGAACTTGTCTCAGCAGCACTGTTATTTGTTGTTCAGAGTGAAAAGCCAGTGAACGCTTGGGGCACTGCCAGAGAGGCCTGGGAAAAGAAGAAAGTCCTCAGAGTTGTGAATAGCTGTTTGTACCTTACAGGGAATGCCCTGACCTGAACGGCATAGATAACATTAGCTCTACTGCCAGGGTGCAGATCTTGACTGCAGAGAGGAAGGGGCAAAGCTCGGAGGGACTTTAAAAGGAGAGATTTGTGAGTACCTTTCAAGACAGAGAAAAAAGGAAAGCCACTCTCCATCTCTGTAACAGTCACTGGGAAAGACTACTTGAATTGTGAAGAATGAAGTTTCACTTGCAAAGAAGGCAACCCTACCTAGTGCTGAACTACTCAACCATTGGCCAGAACTTTTTGATTCCAAATGGTCAGGAGGGGTGACTCTTCTAAATAGTCACTGCTTGAAGATGAAGAAGGGCGGAACACAAGAATGGGATCAAACCTTATCTACCTGCTGGACTGGGGGATCTTCAAGGACAAATAATGTGGGGGTCTTTTTTTTCTTTTTTTGGCATGCACAAAAAAGAACCTTAGTTGTCTTTTGAATAACTAAATGAATGGTTCAATCTTTGCATTTCAAAGGCTAGAAAACCAAAGCCTGGCTCACAGCAGGGAAGAGCCAAAACT
Source organism: Marmota marmota marmota (assembly GCF_001458135.2). Classification (NCBI taxonomy): domain Eukaryota; kingdom Metazoa; phylum Chordata; class Mammalia; order Rodentia; family Sciuridae; genus Marmota; species Marmota marmota. Next base: position 16,094,744 of record NW_026000168.1, read on the forward strand.
AGTAAACCAGGTTTTCCAATTCCCAGTTCAGGGATCTTTTATACCAGGGAGATTTTTCCCATTTGAAATACATAAATAAATACAACTATAATATGGTGATAGTTACAGGACTTTAAATATACTAAAAACCATTGAACTTTACACTTTAAATGGTTGAATTATGGTACGTGAAGTGTACCTCAATAAAGCTATTACAAAAAACCAATGCTGCATTACTGGCTGGGGGTGTAGCTCAGTGGTAGACACCTTGGCTAGCATGCCTGAGGCCCTGGGTTCCATCTCTAGAGCCCTGAAAAATACAAAGAAACTTCAAACAAAATTATCTATACAGGGCTGGGTTGTGGCTCAGTGGTAGAGCACTTGCCTAGCACATGCAGGACACTGGGTTCTATCCTCAGCACCATATAAAAATGAATAAATAAAATAAAGGTATAAAAAATGTTAGGGCTGTTGTTGTGGCTCAGGGGTAGAGTGCTCGTTTAGCACGTGCAAGGCCCTGAGTTTGATCCTTAGCACCACATAAAAATAAATAAATAAAACAAAGGAATTGTGTCCAACTACAACTGGAAAGTAGATATTTAAAAAAAAATTTTAAAATGTTACAAAATCATCTATACATGAAAAACAAGTGAAATACAAAAATCCAAAATTATGTCAAAGTAATTAGGGAACTGACTTTAACTTGCTTTAGTGTTGTTTTTTTTTTTAAGTTACAAAAGATTGTTCACATGTTCTATTAAGTAATTTAAATTCCATGGTTCTTCACTCAAAAAATATTTGCAGGGCTTGGGATGTAGTACAGTGGTGACTTGCTCAGCCACACACACACACACACACACACACACACACAAACACGTGCGCGCGCACAGCAAATGACTAAACGACTCAGAAACTTAAGTCTGTACTAGAAATCAAAACATGGTTATCTCCTCAATTATAAGGTAAGTTGCTAGTAAAGTATAACAGAAATTTAATTTTAGACTCAACTTTTCCCAGAAATGTCCATCTTTTTAACTCCTGTATATTCCTTTTAAAGACTTAACTTGCAAGTAATTGAGGAATTCTATTTCAATTTGCAAAGTGCAAGACAATTTTGGAGTTTTAGACAATATAACAATGTAACTGCTTTTAAAACATAAAAACAAAGAATTCATACTCATTCTCATAATTCTTAAAATATCTACTCATTTTTCTTGTTGAAAATGCTGCCACCCTTTCATCAGATTTGCTCAAGTTTGATTAATACTTGCTGCCACCTAGAGGGAAAAATGGTTGTAGAAAGACTTACCACTGAGAAGTTTGCTTAACTGATTTCCACAGGAGTGGAAAACTGCGGGCAGGGGCAGGAGGGTGGTCACTTTACCTGTTTATCATTTTCACTTTTTAAAAAGATAAGTCGTTTTTTTTTTTTGGTACCAGTGATTAAACCCAGGGGTGCTCTACCACTCAGATACACCTCCAGCCCTTTTTATTTTTTTCTTTTGAGACAAGGTCTTACTAAGTTGCTGAGGCTGGCCTCAAACTTGTGATCCTCCTGCCTCAGCCTCCCAGGTCACTGGGATTCAGGTGTGAGCTACCATGGCAAACTTAAGACAGTTTAACTTTCTTTTGCTTTTTTTCCTGTTTTTTTTCCCCGCTTTTTGGTGCTTGGGATGACTGAACCCAGAGCTTTGCACATGCTAAACAACATGCTCTCACAATGAGTTATGTCCCCAACTCCCTAATTTTTTTGTGTTGGAAACTTAATAAGCATGAGAGAGATAATCATTGTTATCAATGATATTTTATTCTCTAAATTAGCCAAGAAATGCACAGTTTTGTTCAAGGATAAGTGTAGCTGCTACTCCTTGTCTTGGACTGCTTTTATTTTACAAGAACATATGACATTTAGATAAATTTTGAGATCAGTCCATAGGATGTAGCTCAGCAGGTCACATACTTCGCATGTGCAAGGCCCTGGGTTCAATCCCCAGAACAAAACCAAAACAACAAAACAAAACAAAAAGGTAATTTCCAGTACTTACATTCTTAGATTTCAGGGCATCTCAGGTTTCTAACACCTATTTTTTTTTTTTAATTTAAAAAATTCCAGGCATAAAGTATAGGACAGAGAAAAATGCAATATTTTTGTATTTGATCTTATTTGATCTCAACATAACTGAGATAGCCAGGGATGAAGGGAAGGGAAATATCATTTTCTGAATGGTTCTGAAGTGTCAGGAATTTCAGAACCCTTGTCCACAGGTGAAAATATCCCAAGGTGTGAGGGACTTTATAGGTGGCACAGGGTCACAAGATTAGTAAGGGTCACAACTGAGATCCTAACCTTAGCTCTGTCAGACTCTAACTAAAATGCCCATGTTCTTCCCAACATTAATACTCTGTTTCCAATTTTCAACACCTTTGTGGCATTGGCAGGGTAAGTACTATTATCCCTATTCTACACATGAATTGACTGACACCCAGAAAGATAAAACCAGGTGCCTGAGTTCCTATAACCTCCTACTAAGTGGTAGGAATGAGTACGACCGAATTCTTCTATTTCCACATTCATTTATCTTCCTATCAATAACATATTTTAAAAATTATAAAACCCTTAGAAGTAAAATGAATATTTATAAATTTTCAATTGCATTTATTTGCTTAATTATGAGCTTTACCTGTTATCCAGTCTAAGAATGAGAAATTCATCTATAGATATTTGAAATTATTTCAGTAAGCCTATTGTTTCTGGATGTTTAAAAAATGTATGTATGGGCTGGGGGTGTGGTGTGGCTCAGCGGTAGAGCACCTGCCTAGCATGTGTGAGGCGTTGGGTTCCATCTCCAGCACCACAAACACAAAACAAAACAAAAGAAAAAAGCACCTTGCAAATTCTTTTGTTTGTCAGGCACGAGAAATCTTTTCTTTTTCTATTTGGGGCTATTTATGGATTACAGTGATTTGGTAAAGTATACTCTGAAAGGAAATTACAACATTTTCTTTTCTCTCTACTTAATCATCCCTGCAAAATTTTAAAATTTATTGGTGAATATTCTTATTTTATGGTAATACAGTTATTTCCTTAGGTTCAATAAGAATCTGTTTCTCGGGCTGGGGCTGTAGCTCAGTGGCAGAGCACTTGCCTAGCATGTGCAAGACCCTAGGTTGATCCCCAGCACCAAATAAAAATAATTATAAAATGATTTTACTGAAGGAAAATTTATAAGTGTACATATTTGAAAGATTTGGCTTGATACATTTTTACACATGTGTATACATGTATAACATGCTCAAGTATTTCTGCATATTTTAATGAATCATACTATTTTTTTCTGTTTTTTATTGGTACATATTATTTATATAGAACGGTGGGTTTCATTGTGGTATATACATTATAAATAAAATGTAATTTGGTCAGTTTCACTTCCTAGCATCCTCCAATCCCCCGATGCTTCTCTACTTCCTCTACTTTAGTGGTCACCCTTCTATTTTCACGGAATTCTTTTTTTCTCCCAGTTTCATCCCTCCATCTTTCATATATGAAAGCAAACATATCTCTAGTTTTCACATATGATACTTTTCTCTGTGAGTCTGACTTACTTCACTCAAAATTATGATCTCTGGTTCCATCCAATTTCCTGCAAATGACAGAATTTGTTCTTTGTTGGGAAGAGTCTTATTCTTTCTGAATAAAATTCCATTTACACTACTAAATTTTAAGCCCAGGTTCAAAGCAAGAGCATCTTGACAGCCCATATACACAAATAAACAAATTTTTCTGACACAAACCAAATGAACTATGACTGTAGAACTCTCTAATTTTTCCCTATAGCTCACTATAAAAGGAGGAAGGGGTTGCTGTTATGGGAGATACCTGAGAACAACCCATCTGCTATTTTTGGAGCCTAAGACCCTGGTCAGTATAATGAAAATTTTCCTTGGGAGCTGTGTGAGATTGACAACTGTGACTAGTTAGCATAGTTCTTTCTTTTGCTGTTCTGGGGATTGAACCCAGAGGCACTTTACCACTGAGTTACATCCCCAGCCCTTTTTGTTTTTTATTTTGAAATTGGGTCTTGCTAAGGTGCTGCAGCTGGTCTCAAGCTTGTGATCCTCCTGCCTCAACCTCCAGAGTTATTGGGATTCTAGAAGTATGCCACTGTACCTGGCTCAAGTAATTCTTAAAAAAGAAGCTTTCTCAGAAAATAGGCCATACTTTTGAAAAAAAGAAAAAAGATGATAGTTGCAAACACTTGTTAAAAGTTCAAGTTCCTTCCCACTTCTTTGTCCCTGTTCCTTTCTATCAACGCCATGGAGAAGCCAAAACCCCACAGTCTCTTTCAGGAGCATCCCCAATGAGGTAAGAATATACTGACAGGACATCACCAAGGGCCTCAGGAGGATAAAACAGGGTCCAGAATACCATTCTCCCCTGGAATGATGGCCTGACTTGTTCATTCACTCAACAGTTACTGACTGCTTTCTGTGTGACAGACACTGTCCTGTCTTTTTTGAGGAGACAACAGTGGACACCTGAGCTTCTAGAAGAGAAGATGATGATGTACATAGTACTGACAGAGGTGCCACTAAGGCACTGGACACCTTCTCTGCCAACTCCCCAAATGGACTGACCCTGCATCTGAGGGGGATAATTTGTCTTTTACTCCCAGCATCTGACACCAAATGTGTGGGGCTTTTTCTGTCACACCAACCAATTCTCCAACTTTTTGGACACCAGTTGTGTGTCCTACAATAGAATTTAATTTTGATATTATCTATCTCGAGCTATATAGAGATCCCGTAAGTTAGGGGCTCAATCCCACACAACTAAGTAGCTGTAAATTTCCACAATCCCTTCCTCTGGGTTAATAATTTGTTAGAAGGGCTCACAGAACTCAGGAAGGCACTTTACTTACTATTACCAGCTTATTCTAAAGTATCCAACTCAGGATCAGCTAAATAGAGTGATGCAAGGGTTGGGGATGTAGCTCAGTGGTAAAGCACTTAACGTGCAAGACCCTAGGTGAAGCATGTGAAGGAGGAGAAGGAGGAAGAGGAGAAGGAGGAGGGAGGAGAGATGAGGAAGGAGTAAGTAGGGGGAAGGAGTATGAAGAAGATAAGGAAGAGGGAAGAGGGGGAAGAAGAAGAGGAGGAGGAGAAGGAAGAAAGGAGGAGAAGGAAGGAAGGAGGAGAAGGAGAAGAAAGAGGAAGAGGAGGAGGAATAGTAGTAGTAGGAGGAGGAGGAGGACAAGGTATCGTTGGGTGGGACTGGGAACTGAGCTCTGCGCCCACTCTAAAGACCCCATCCTCCCAGCACCTTAATGTATTTATTCATCAACATGGGAACTCTCAGAACTCTGTTATTGAGGGTTTTATGGGGGTCCCATTACCTAGGAATGACTGATGAATTCACTGCCATTGAGAGTAACTCGATCTCCAGCCGCTCACCCCTTCCCAGAGGTGGGTGGAAAATGGGAGGTAGGGATGAAATTTCCAGCCCACTAAGCACATTGGTGGTTTCTCTGGTAACCAGCCCCTATCCTGAAGCTATCTAGGGCCCATCAAGGGTCACCTGGGAAGGCTGGGGATGGGGCTTAGTGGTTTAGTGCTTACCTAGCATGCACATGCATGAGGCCCTAGGTTCAAGCCAGAAGGAAAAGAAAAAAAAAAAAGAGTCCCCTCATTAGATGAAATCAGATATGGTTGAAAGGGACTTGTTGCTCCTAACACCTAGGAATTCTAAGGCTTTTAGGAGCTCTGTGCCACAAGCCAAAGACAAAAACCAACCATATATTTCTTATTATGTCACAATATCATAAAGTAATATCTGGACATTGGTAATGAATTTTATAGGTAGAAGGAGGAGGGATCTAATAGGCATTTCCATTTCTAGAGTTCCATCTCGTTGCAATCACAAGGATCAAAGTCAAGTCAGGTTCAGAGGCACCCTAATTATGGCAGCCTAAAAAAACACACACTCACCGGTTTTTGGAGGCGTCCAGCAATGTATAAGTTATTCCAGTTGAGGAGATCTTCAATTAGAATACTGGTGCTAATAACCCCATATTTGATAAGCTGAAAAAGGAAAGAAATGGGTGAAAAAAAAAGCCAAATATCAGGTTGTTGCTTATGCAAGTACAAAACATCAAATTCTGGACAGAAGTACGAGCTTGATTTCCAAAGTCCCTCAAAATGCCTTCCATGGGAACACCCAAATCTCCACCAAAACTCTTTAGAGGTTTAATGTCCAAAACTGATTTGGAACTCAGATATAGTTCAACGTATAGTTCAAAGTACAGGAGGTGAGGTGATCACAAACTTAGGTCCATGTGATATTAAAGGCAGAATGGCTCTTAGACACCATAATGGAGTCATTCTGCAAACAAAACAAAACAAATAAAAAATAAATAAACTGGTCCTTTCCAGTTTGAGAAATATTGACTTAGTTCATGTTCTCCATCTGAGAAATAAAAAGCTGAGGCCCAGGAAGAATAAATTAAACACCCAAAGTGGCAACAGTACTAACAGAGTTAAAACTAGGTCCTAGAGCCAGGCATAGTATGTACCTATAGACCCAGATATTTGGAGGCTGAGGCAGGAGGATGGCTTGAGCCTGTAGTATGGGGCCAGCCCAAACAATGCTGAGAGACCCTGTCACTCTCCAAAACAAAACAAGGCTGGGTATATACTCAGTGGTGCTTACCTAGCATGCATGTGGCCCTAGGTTTCATCTCTAGTACCACAAAAACAAACAAATAAGCAAACTAAATCCTAGAATTCCAGTTCCCAATGTTCTTTTCATTGCAAAATAACAGAAAGTTTCTTTAATTAAAAGTTTTTACTGATATCTTTTACATAGTCAATTTCTCTGTTGCTGTTGACTTTGAAAGGCTTATAGTTACAAAGCAACATCCCCAAATAAAACCTCTTTATCAGTACTAAACACATGGAATTATGGTCAAGTCAATTTCCATAATAATTTGTATAAACCCTGAATGTAGATTTCCCAGGTTACAAAGTCCTATTTGTGTTAACAAATACCTTCAGATCCACTTTACTCAACTTTGGTATCCAAATAGCCTTCTCAGGCTGCACATATGTAAAAAGTATCTAAAGAATTTCAATTAAAATGTACAGTCCCCTTGGTATACAATTTTGCCTAAACCTTTAGTTACTGGAGCTTGTAATACTGTTTGAAAGTTACTAATTAGAGATAGGCTCAGCATAATATTAATTATGGATAAAGTACACAGTTATGTGTTTTGCATGAATAAGTGGAAGTGGAAGGTTGGGCTGAATAACTACCTTTTCCCTCCACTACGCCACAGGACTGCAGAAACCATTCTTCCTACAGACAAGTATAGCTGGGGGGCAAGAGGGGGGACAGTAGAAACAGCACAAGCCTATAAGTCTGTCACTAACTAGGTACCTGACCTCTGGAAGGTGTTCTCTCTAAACCTTCATTTCCTCATCTGCAAAATGCAGGCGCAACTAGGTGTAGTGATGCACACCTAGAACCCCAGCTACTCAGGAGGCTCAGGCAGGAGGATTATAAAGATGAGGCCAGTCTGGGCAACTCAGCAAGAAGCTGTTTCAAAATAAAACTTAAAAAGAGGTGAGGAAGTTGCTCAGTGGAGAGTGCCCCTGGGTTCATACCTCAGTACCATATAAAAGGAAAAAAAAAAAAAATGCAGGGGAAGCAGGATAGGACCTCAACCAGAAAAGCAAACAGATGGCCTTTAAGGGTTTACAGATATCACCAGTTGATCACAGCACTCACTCCTCAGCCAAGTCCAGATCCTTCTCAAGTCAGTATTCCAGTCTCCTGCCCTTTAACACGTGCTCCTTTGAGCAATTACATGAGCATTACCAGACAGCTTGTAAAATATGCAGCATCTCAGGTTCCATCCCAGACTACCCAATCAGAATCTGCACTTTAAAAGATCCCCATGTGATTCATATGCCTGTAAGTATGCTCTAAAAATCAGCAGGATTGTCAGCCTAGCAAGTGAAGCCCATGTCTCAATCCTAACCCAACTAATCTCCAGGAGGCAACTGAGTTAGATCCCCACTGGTCTTCACATTCTGGGGATCTACTTAGCTCTTGACAATCCTCTTAAGATACTGGAATGCTTCATCTGGTTTGCTTTTTTTCTTTTTCTTTCTTTCTTTTTTTTTTTTTTGGTAGTGCTAGTGCTATAGATCAAACTCAGGAACTCATACATGCTAGGCAAGCACTCTACCACTAAGCTACAACCCTCTGGGTTGTTTCTCCTCTAAAAGATAAGCAAGAGTCTCTGATGTCAGACAATCCCTCTTTGGGGACCTTTGCTCTCTAATACCCCACACCTGAATCCCACTCACGTGCTAACACCAAGAGGTTCCTGTCTATTACTTGGTCTCACAGACTACCAGCCTCTCTTGATGCCCCCTTCACTTCCAATTTCTTCCTGGGGGTGTCTGTTCCTCCTTCTAGATAAGACTGATCTCCACCCTGATCTTGAATAGGGCTGCCTATTCCTCACATTGACCAAACCATTGGTTCTCAAAGTGTGGTTCCTAGACCTGTAGTTTAAGTGTCATTTGGAAGCTTGTTAGAAAAGCAAATTCTCCAGCTCCAACTAGACCTACCGAATCAGAAACTCTGGGGGTGGATCCCTGCAATCTGTGTGTACAACAGATTAAAACTTGGGAACCACTTGGCCAAAGGCAAAAAAAAAAAAAAAAAAAAAAAAGAGGGCAGATCCAAGAGAACAAGAAGTAGGAATGTTTTTAGGGAACTTAAGTAGAAGTCTTGAAGAAGGCATGCAAGGGAAACAGGGCTGGTGGAAGTACTTGGGGAAGCATGAGGAAGGTACAGAACCATGTACAGGAAACTACTTCTATGGGTAGGAGACAGTCAGGCATGTTCTGGACCTGCAGTTTGGTGCCACTGGAACAAAACATACTTATGTTGTGGGAGATAGGACTAGAGAGGCTGTTTGCCATGCTAGAAAACATTCCTGCAGAAGAACTAACTGGAGAGTGGAGATAAAGGATGAGGGAAATCTGATAGGTAACCACTAAAAAATTCCAGGGGAGAAACAAAAAGGTTTGAGGCGAGGCACTTGGGGTAGAGACTGGTTTGGAGGAGATTTAGTATTAGAATATACAAGGTTTGTTAACTTGAATGTAGGGGATGAGAGTGAGGGTAAGGAAAGAATATTTTTTCGGAGGGAATTCCAGTTCTACTCAAAGGAAATGAAAAATGATGAAGAGACTATAGGAGACTAAAGGATGCTCTGGGTTTCCCCCACTGTTACCAACAAACCACTGGTGATACTTAAGATGTGAGGAAGAAAAGGGTAAACATTCTTAAATATCTATAATTATGTAAATGTATACTATAATTTCTCACACAACTTCATATGCTGCCAATTTAAAGAACAACATTGTAACAGCATAGATAGGAAATCCAGGCTGTAGATAGCCTCACCAGGAAGTGAATACGCAAACTTTAACCAAAAGGCAAATTACAGCCAAGTATCTAAGTCCCTATTGCAATTTTCACACTGAATTCTGTAAATCACAATGAAAATTATATTGCTAGTCGTGCTCAGCCAACTCTGAAGAGTCACAATGTTTAGTCCCCACTAGACACTTGTTAAATATGCTGAGCATGAAATGCATACACCGGCTAGCCACGAACTGTTGTCCTTAGTTACCTTCACGGTACCTGCCCTGGCCCTACAGACAATTCATCAATTTCTTTGAAATCAGAGGATTATTTTGTATTTTCTCCCACAGCTGCAGACAGGAGCTCAAACTTGGCTGCGCATTCGAATCAAGCGACGTTTTTCAAATTCCTGAAGCCCAGCCCCATTCTAGACGAGTTAAATCAGAAATCTCAGGTGGAACCCAGCAATTCTTTTTTTTTTTTTTTTTTTTAAGCTCCCTAGAAAATTCCAACGTAGTGTCCAGGTTGAAAACTAAATTAGAACCTAGCAACTGTTTTTCTTTCTTTCACCTTGCCTAGGCAACAGTTTTTCCCTTCACCTAACTGCAGCTCCTGCAATTAGGAATCCCAAGTGGTTTCCTAAATTATCCTTCAAAACTCAGCTCACGTTCTCTATACTAAGAACACTTCTGGACGATTTGCATCCTCCTAATTGACGCCTGGAGTGAGCAGGCCACCCTAGGGCTCCGAAGGGAGAACAAGCAGAATCCTGGCAATGGGGTGGACCGCGGGGAGCCGCATGGGGAAGGAACGGTCTCTGGGGCCGGGCTCACCTTCTGGTCTGAACTGGGACCCGCCTGGCGGTACACCCCCGAGCCATAGGCGAAAGCCAGGCTCAGCTCCTCGGGGAAGTGAGACAGGATCTTGCGGAAGGCCACCCCCGAGCTGTGCAGCGCCTGCAGCGCCATGGGTCAGAGGCTGAGAGAAACCGAGGACCCTTGGCGGAGCAGGGCGAAGGAAAACAGTAGCAGGGACAAGTGGTTAAGGGTGGGGAAATGGAAGTGGGGACACCCGCTCAAACGTATGACGACTGAGTGGAGAGGTGGGACTTCAAAAACTCGCACGCAGTTGGAGCGGTCGGTCTGTCAGAACCGAAGGTGAGAGGAGCATCGTGTGAGGCTCAGGTGGGCGGCGGTCTTGCAGGCGCAGCTTCCTCTCCTGGCCCCGCCCCTCACGCACACGCGCTTCAAAGGCGCAAGAGGCGGCGCGCGCCGGTGTGTGAGGACGCGGGAGCTCTGCAGAGTCCCCTGGTGGTAGGAGGAGCGCTCTGCAGGCCTGGCTTGAGGCTGCAACTTTAAGCGGGTCTGGGAGATGGGTGGGAGGTGCAGGTTCATGTCAGCTAATTAAACTGCTCTTGCGTCTAAGGAATCTTCTGTAACTCCTCAAGCCACAGTTTTAAGAAATGACTATAAAATCGTGTGTGTTGAAGGTTTTTTCTAATGAAGCAAAGCCTCATATATAGAATTAACTATTCTAAAGTATACAGTTCAGTGCTATTTGTTCTTTAACAATGTTGTGCAACCATCACTTCTTTATGATTTTAAATTGAAGGATTTTTTTGGGGGGGGGGAGGTGGGTATTAGGGATTGAACCCAGGGGCATTTTTTCACTGAGTTACATCCCCAGCTCTTTTTAATTTTTTTTTAAAATATTTATTTATTTATTTTTGAGACAGGGTCTCACTAGGTTGCTAAGGCTATCCTCGAATTTGTGATCCTTATACCCAAGCCTCTTGAGTAACTGGGATTACAAGCGTGTGCCACCGCGCCCAGCTTGAAGGAGATTTTTGAAGGTTTAAACACAAATAAAATTTAAAATATGCCAAATCCCACCATCTGGAGATTAAAAGCTGTTAATATTTGGCTGTGATTTCTTCCTAATAAAGCCCTTTTCAAATCCAATGATGAATACGAAAGTGCTCCACAAATAGAAAAAGACTGCACACATGTCCTCTGATATTTGAGTTTAATTTTAACGGCAGAGAAGACTCTCTGCCCCTTTGCCTTGGGGATTGGTCTCACATCAGGTGAGACGTGGTTTCTGGATCAAACAGAACCTGAGGGTAGAAAAGATCTTAGAGGTCTCCTCTTCATTTATGACCACAGAAATTTGCTCAAGATCACCTGGAGTTTCAGGATGCAGCTTGATACCCAGGACAGACACTTTATAGCTACTCATTCTGCTCCTATATACTCTGCATCTCAACAATGGGTCAAGCACGGTGGTGTACACCTGTAGACCCAGCTACTTAGAGGGCTGAAGCAGGAGAATTGATTGAGCCCAGAGATTTTGAGGCCAGCCTGGGCAATATGGATCCCATTTCAAAAAGAGGAAAAAAGGAAAAAGAAAGTTGAATATCTAACATTTAGGTAACGTGGGCATATTTTCACATGAATTTCTCATTTATCCCCCCTCTAGTACCCTGTGGAAGGAGGTAATCGATTCTTTTAACAGATGAAGTTGAGGCTCTAAGAGATAAAGCAACAGGCCATGTCACATCATTCTGTAGCAAAACCAGAGCTAAAACTCAGGTCTGGCTCCACCTTGTGGTTCTTTTCACAATTCTCTCTCCTTTCCTTCAGGGGTTTTGAGTACCAACCTGTTGGAGTGAGCTGTTAGCTTAGATTGGTGTAGGCAGAAAAGAGGCTGAGAAATCAGTAACCAAAACTGTTACCCTAAAGCCACCATGAATGAAATGGTGACTCCTGGGTGGTAGAAGCAGAGAAAAGTGAGTTAATTCAATAGGAAAAATTAATTCTGGTTAAGTGCTGAGAAATTTGAGAATAGATCAGGGTTATAGCTGTGCAGGGACTAGAGGTGTATGGAGGAGATACAAGGAAATCAGAATATAACGTGTAGTCATGCACCTGGGCACCCAGCATTATAATAATCTCCTTCCAAAAGGGAACTTTAATCAGTTCTGGGTGTGCAGGGGAGAGACCTCAGGAAGAAGCATTGTTGCCAGGTCTTGAAGGATGGGTAGCAGTTTATCACACAGAAAACAGGAGAGGTTCCACAAAGAAAGGCACGGTGGCTCATGCTTGTCATCCCAGCAGTGTGGGAGCATGAAGCAGGAGGATCGCAAGTTTGAGGTCAACCTGGCCAACTTAGTGAGGTTCTGCCTCAAGATAAAATATGAAAAGGGTTGGGTTATGTAACTCAGTGGAAGTTTAATTCCCGGGACTGCCAAAAAAAAAAAAAAAAATCGATTGTGACATGGCTTCTCAGCTTCAGCGGGACAGCTAACCTACTGGTCCTTGCTGAAAAGGGGCCACGGAGCAGTGGAGTGGCCTCATGAATGGCAAGCGCCAAGCCGGCCTGCTGCCACATGGAGCCCAAAGCACAGGCAGGACAAAGCCACCGACCTGCCCTTCTGCCACCAGGTCTGGGCACAGTATGGATACCTACTGCAGTGTTGCAGTCCCATCCCGAGACCTCAACCTCCTGCTTCCTGATGGGCCACCAGAAAATGAAAGTGGGACAGGCTTGAACGAAAGTTGGGACTCAAGAACTGACCAATAGCATTAGCACATCTCCAAGCCCTAATTAGCATAAGCTTGGACCAATAGCAGTGAACCAATTGGTTTATAAATCCCTAGACCAAACCCCTCAGATTTGGAAGACTTGCTATAGAGTTCTCCTATTTGGGGTTTAGTAAGGGGTCTGTCCCTGGGTTTTAACAAATTCTGTTATTATTCTTATTCACCCTCAGTAAGAAGTGCCACAGTTCTTGGCTTCAGAGGTCTGAATCTCATGCAGTCTTCATCTGTCAACAAACTGCCTGTTAGCAGGAACAGGGATAGCAGGGAGTTGAGCTTTTCCTGGAAACTCTGATTTAACTGGCTTAATGATAGGTCCTGGGATGGGGTGTGTGGCCTGCTTAGCATGTGTGGGGCTCTCCATTCAATCCCCAGCACCCAAAGTAACAAATAATAGGCATCATTAAAAAACTTACTGTGCCTAAGCACTGTCTACACTCTACCCCCCTTTTTCCCCCATTCCAAAGAGTCTGAGGCAAGTTCCCTAAGATGATTATCATTTTTTACCTGTGGAAATCAAGACCCTGAAGGGAAGAGCAGATTATCCATCAGAGTGAGCAGAATGAGAAAGCTGGGCTTCAACCCAGGACTGCCTTATCCACGTCCAGGTCTTTCCCACTGGGTTTAAATCCCTTCTGAAATGCTCGTGGTGCGAGAGAAGAAAATGGATATATTTCAGAAGCAGGAGCAGTGGCCAAAGGCACAGCCTAGAGATGATATAAGGGACGCAGAAGGGAGACTTTCATTTCATTCTCTCTGTTCAAGCACAGAGATTTTGGTTGGTTCCTATTAGATATCACCCTAGCCCAGATTGCCACACTCACAGTGGGACTGCACTGAACCCCTTCATTGGAACACTGAATTAACCACAGAACCAGGCGTTTCTTTTTAATCTTCTTTCTTTCCTTGAGAAAATAGTTCAAACTCTTTCTTTCCTGTTTGCAGAAGTGAATCCATGCTCAAAAAAGAGTAAACATTATAAAATGTGTATATTATTCCTCAGAGGTTGGCAACAGTGATGTTTGTTACATCAGTGGGTTGACGCCCAGGGTCCCGTGGAGCCCACCATACAGGTGCAGTGGGTCAGAGGTGCAGGGAACCGGCACTGACACCAGCCAGAGTTCACTGGAGCCCCTACAGCCCTAACCTACAACCCCAACCTACTGCTTCCTGCCAGGAGGAAATGAAAGTGGCATAGACTTGAACTAAAGCTAGGACTCAAGAATTGACCAATAGCGTTAGTACATTTCTGCCTCATTAGCATAAGATTGGACCAATAGTAGTGAACCAAGTGCTATGTAGATCCCTAGACCAGGATGCTCCATTCTGTGCAGGTCTGCTGGTCTCTGCCGAGAAGCTATACCACAGATGCGGGGCAGAAGCCCCAGGCTGTGTGGAGCCCTCCACAGTGTCTGGGGTGTAGCTAATTTGTACTGAAGCAAGCCAAAATGTCCTGACCTGTTACCCTGTAGCAGCCTGGTCTGCTCACTGGGGATACCTGCTGTAGAAGTGTATTCCTTCTAGTGCCTTCTTCACCTACAATCTCAATTTCTTGCTTCCTACCATGAGAAATTGAAAGTGGGGTAGATTTGAATGAAAGTTGAGACTCAAAAATTGACTGTTAGTGCTACCACATTCCTGGCTCTAACTGGCATAAATTTGGACCAGTCATAGTGAACCAAGTGGCATATGAACCCCTAGACCAGAATATGTGCTGTAGAGTCATCTCCTTCACTGCCACTGTAAGGTGTTCGTTCCTGGTTTTTGGGTAAAACCTACTGTTATGTTTACTCATCCTGAGGAAGAACTGTGAAATTTCCAGGCTGCAGACATCAGCATGTCATGCAGATGTTATTGGTCAGCAGAAGCAGAAAACCCTCTGCCTTACTTATTAGCGGAAGCAGGGAATCAGCTTTACCTCAAAGCTCTGGTTTTAATAGGACTAATAATAATGGCTGGGGTGTGTGACTTAGTGATAGGGCACGTACTTAGTGTGTGTGTGTGTGTGGGGGGGCCCTCTATTCAATCCCCAGCACCCAAAGTAACAAATAATAGGCATCATTAAAAACTTACTGTGCCTAAGCACTGTCTATACTTTACCCTTTTTTTCCCCATTCCAAAGACTCTGAGGCAAGTTCCCTAAGATGATCATCATTTTTTTAACCTGTGGAAATCAAGACCTTGAAGGGAAAAGCAGATTATTCCGTCAGAGTGAGCAGAATGAGAAATCTGGGGTTGAACCCAGGACTGCCTTATCCATGTCCAGGTCTTTCCCACTGGGTTTAAATCCCTTCTGAAATGCTCATGGTGCAAGAGAAGAAAATAAACATATTTCAGAAGCAGGAGCAGTGGCCAAAGGCACAGCCTAGAGATTAATAAGGGACGCAGAAGGGAGACGTGGTGCATTTCCGTCTCGCTGTGCGAGCACAGAGATTGTGGTTGGTTCCTACTAGATATCACTCTTGCCCAGATGGTTACACTCACAGTGGGATTGCACTGAACCCCTTCATTGGAACACTGAATTAACCACAGGACCAGGCATTTCTTTTTTAAGTCTTCTTTCTTTCTTTGAGAAAATAGTTCAGCTCTTTCCTGTTTGCAGAAGTGAATCCATGCTCATGAAAATGTAAACTTTACAAACTGTGTGTATTATCCTTCAGAGGTAGGCACTGGTCATGTTTGGTATGTATTTTTTTCAGATATTTTTATGAATATATTAATATTAAAAAGATGTTTAAATGGAATCATGATAAGACACTGTTGTAGGGACAAATGAGGAAAGGCACCAAAGATAGCAGGAAACAGTTTTATTTGGCTGCAGCCAGATTCAGAGGGCTCAGCTTTTGCTGTAATTAATCCCCTGAACCCCGAGTTCAGGTAGTTTCAGAGTTTTATACGCAGCCTGTAAGGGGAGGGGTTCAGAAGTTCACAGTCTGCAGAAGTTCACATAAAAGCGGCTTTTTCTTTCACTGTTCTGGGCAGCTTAACCCTTCAAGGACAATACCTGAGAAGGGGAGAGCTTCTTCTCCCCTCTCTTTCCTCCCCCTGCCAGCTGTTACCATGGAGCCCAGTTGGTAAGTTATCTTAAAAAATGTAGACATCTCTGTGAAGCCCAGCTCAAGGCCAGAAGCCTAGTTTGCACATTTCTACAAACTATTATACTGGATATGTTGGTGAAAAACTAGTAAGGGGGTGTCCAGCACCTGGAGTGCTGGAATCTTCCCGGCTAGTGGCCAAGTAAAACAGGATGACATGAAAATAGGAAGCTTATCCCCATTGAACTCTTTTGCAGAGACTCTTTTGCTGACAGTCCTAAAATCAGCCATGGTGAAGATTTCTGGAGAAGCCCAGTTAAGACTTTTCTGTGCAGAAAGGGGGTGCCACTTCAATACAACTGACATGGCTCCCTGGCTGCCAGGCTGTGTGGTGGGTCTACTGGTCTCTGCTGAGAAGTGTTAGTGGAACCCAAAAGGGAAGGAACATAGGGTGGGTTGAAGCCCAGGGCCTTGTGGAGCCTGCATACAGGTTCAGCGAGCCAAGGCATGCTGACTAGTCACTCTGCAGAAGCCCAACCTGCCCACGGGGGATGCTTGCTGCAGAAGCACTCTCCTCCCTCCTGCCACAAGAAAATGTAAGAAAGGAAGTCTTGAAGGAAAGTTGGAACTCAAGAACTGACCAATAGTATTAGTACATCTCCAAGCCCTGATTAGCATAAGTTTGGATCAATAGCAGTGACAAATGGTATATAAAACCCTAGACCAGCACACCAGGTGTTATTTAGGCAGTGTGTTGGTGTAAGTTGAAAGGTAGTAAGTCTAGGGGTGGAGCAGTGGAGTAGTAGCCCGGGGCTGGGTGGATCCTGCCAGAGAGGTGCCCTGGATCTAAGATGCTGCAAACCAGCCCTGATGGCAAGCCAAGGCATGCTGACCCGTCATCCTGCAGCAGTTGCAGAAGTGTGTCCTCGCCGGCAACTTCCATCTCTAGCTTCTTACCACAAGGAAATTAAAGTAGGGCAGACTTGAAAGTTGGGACTCAAGAATTGACCAATAGGGGCTGGGGTTGTGGCTCAGTGGTAGAGCGTTCACCTGTAAGGGTAAAAGAAATTGAAGTTAAAGTGTAAAAGACTGGGCATTGCACAAAGTTTCTAGGCTGCAAGGCCTGAGTTAAAATGTAAAGGATTAGGTATTGTTAACCTGAAATTCCTGTAGTTGTTAAGACAATGCTTGGAACCGCCCAGTAAATATTCCCCCTGACTGCTTGGTTGTTTAATAATTCAGGGCTCTGTGTGATCTTGCACGTAGGCATTGCAGGGTCTAGACCAATCAGTTTGAATGTGTACCCCGTTTAGAACTGACCTATCACCCCTGCCCGACCTGTTCCCGCCAATGAATGAACTAATCATGTTTAGGAATTGTTGTTTGGTTTTCCCGCGGTGTATGATGATTTGTTAAAGGAGACTGTGATGTATGTAAAGTTCCCGCCCTCCCCAAAAAAGTGTACTTAAGCAGTGCTCAGCCCCTGCTCGGGGCTCTGGGCTGCTTTCCTTTCCTGGGTGAGCCTGGAGCCTCAGCGTGCTGAATCGGATCCTCAATAAATCCCCTTCTGCCAATTGCATGAGTGGTCACTTGGTGGTCTCTTTCTCCGACGCTTCGCTGGACCCTTACATGCCTAGCACATGGGAGATGCTGGGTTCGATCCTCATCACCACACAAACATAAATAAAGGTATTGTGTTCAACTACGACTAAAAGAGAAATAAAGAAAGAAATTTCCAAGCCCTAATTAGCATAACTTTGGACCAATAGCAGTGAACCAGCATATTCAGGCAGAGAAAACCTGCTGTTGGGTCCTGTTTTGTGTGTAAGATCTATACCTGTTGGGCTCAGGGGTACATACCTATAATTCTAATGACTTAGGAGGCTGAAGCAGGAGGATAGTGAGTTCAAAGCCAGTTTTGACAATTTAACAAGGCTCTAAATTGCTGAGAGCCATAGCTGAGTAGGAATGACGCATGGCATGGCATTTTTGGTTGAAAGGTGACGCCAGCAAGCCATTGAGATGATAATGGTTATGTTAAGATGTGTATTCAATTGGATATTAGACCCCTGCTGTCCGCCTTGGCCTGCTACTTTCCAGCTCTCGCGGGGACTCCTGGAGAGTTCCCATTGGTTGGGGAAGTGCGGTAGGAGGGATTTCCGGTTGGTGTGGTGTGTCCCGGGAGAAAGCCACGTGCGTGGCTTTCGCAGGAGTTTTTGGAAATAAAGTTTGTTCCTGCTTGAGTGGCTCGTGATTTTGTGCCCAGCCAGACTGCGGCACTAAATAACTTACTGAGACCCTGCGTCAAAACAAAATTAGGAATGGGATAGACTTGGCTCACAGGACAAATGTTGCTGGGTTTAATCCCTGGTACCAAAAAAAACCCAACCTGTCCCTGTTTTTCATTAACTCCTACCATTACCCTCACTCAGTCCTGGTATGTGGAGTACATAGTTTGAATTCACCCAGGAAGAAAAAAAAGAAATTGACAGTGAGCTGCTAGGGTCTACTGTAACACTGGAGAGCATGGCCCACCATTAAGATCTGCAATACTTCCCGGCTGCAGAGGCCTGTAGCTTGTGCAGACCCCACCTGTCAGCAGAAGCAGCGAATCCAGCTTCATCTCAAAACTCTGCTTTCACTATTTTGAAAAATTTTTCCCACTCCATATAATATCTCCGGGGCATTTCTCTGGGTCAGTCATGTAGATCAATCTCACTCCATTTGTTAGCAGGAAGCCATTCTAAAATATGCATATTGTTTAAATGTTTTCCTGTTGATGGATATAGATTATTTCTAGTTCTCCTCCTCCTGATGGGGCTAAGGATTGAACCAAGAGCTCCATGCATGCTAGACAAGTGCTCTACCATTGAGTCCTATTTCTGATTTTTGTAAATGCAAACAATGCTACAATGAACACCTGTTTATATGTTCTTATTTGTTCTTGTGTAAATATTACCATAAGATAGATCCCTAGAGATGGAATTGGTGAGTCAAAGTATCAGCATGTTGCTAAACTCCCCTCCAAAACAGTATCAATTCACAAACCCACCAATAGGGTTCATTTCAGCCTTTGATATAAAAGATTCTGCAATTTTTCTCCATTTTTCTCCCTTATCGGCTTTCACACCTAATTATCAGTCATTTTCACAAACACATCCCCTTCTGACAATGCAAAAAAACACCAGCTGGAAAGTTCCATCCCATTTCTGTGTGCATTTTTTTGCTTTTGCCCAGAAACAGGCAGAAGCAATGTAGCAGAGAGCCCATTTGTATTCTTCAACAGAAATCTCCTGCTCCTTACAGTTCATCCGCTCTCTTTTAAATTACTGTGGCTTGCTAAGTTAGAAGCTATTAAAAAGCCCTAGTGTTCTATATAATCACTTTAGGGTTCTGTTGGAAAGCTCATGCCAATGAAATAAAAATGTTAGAGAGCTATTGCACAAGATAAATGCCACTTGATTTGAGTGATTGCTGGGCTTCATTCTTCTGATTTATCTAACAGTTGTCTGTATTCTTTAACAATGACCTTGACAGGCTGGGTTTCAACTAGAAGGTTCACCTCATCTAAAATGTTTTTTCTTTTTTTAAAGAAGCACTGTAAAATGTATTTTTTTGTGCCTTGGTTTTTCTTCTAATCAGTGTTTTAAAGGAACAACAGCAAAAAAAAAATGGAGGAAAAAAATCCTGGATCTGTAGTTCTTATCATTGAAACCCTTGTTCACCGTATCTGCTGTTGGAGAAGGGGAGGTGTCTTGATAACTATCTTGTCAGAAGAGTCACCTCTATGACATTTGTCCATTTGTAGATGATTGACATGCACAGTGAGGCCAGATTGAGAGCATCTTACTACATCTTTAGTGTTGGATGAGGGGCTCTGAGGTATCACCTGGATTTGAATCTAAGCCCCAGTACTTAATAGCTGTATAACCTTGAACAAGACAATCTCTGTGCCTTCTTTTCCTCATCCTCCTTACCTGCCATTTAAAAAGTGGAGACAGTTACATATACCTGGCTCATGGCACTGAGTAAACAAAATAGTGTCTAAAAAGTACATAGAATGGCAGCTGACAGAGAGTAAGCTGCCAATAAATGCTTTTTATCTTATTCTTCCTGCCCCACCATTTTGGTGACTTGGCTCCCCAGGCGCCCAAACTACCAGAAACAGCAAAGAAACAGGTGAAGTGGCACCATCAACTTCCTCTGAGTCTTGTGAAATCAACAAATGAAATCCACAGGCGTGGACTCCCTTTTGCCCAGAAGCCCAAAACTTTCTCCCATTGTTAAAACTCTAAGATTCAGTTATTTATCCTATTGCTGAATCTTAATACTGGACATGGGTCTTCCATGTTTAGACAAAGAAGAAACTATGTTATTTTATCCTGCAATATTTGGTTGGTTTGTTTCATAGACTAAAATGATCAACACTTCAGAGGGAAAGAGCAAATATAAAGTTTGCCTATATGGGTTCGAATCCTGGCTTAGTCAAGTTATTAGCTGTTATGAGTTTGGACAAGTGGCTCTGTGCCTCAGTTTCCACATGTATCAATGGGGACAATTAAATATGTACCTCCCAGAGTTGCCATGACAACTAAAGTGGTTAACATACATAAAGTACTTGGAATAATAATGACATGTAGTGGGTACTATGAATGAGTTCGCTAATATTGATAATATTACTCTGTACTTGCAATTATCATTATTTTCCAATGTTCTGGAATATATATATATATATATATATATATATATTTTTTTTTTTTTTTTTTT
>NW_026000168.1:16116318-16235212 GCF_001458135.2 Marmota marmota marmota
TTTTTTTTTTTTTTTTTTTTTTACTTAAGCAAGGTAGCAGCTGCCTACTTCATCTTGAAAAATTGGCCCTGAATTTTGAAATTAAATTGGCAAAAAAAAAAAAAAAAATCCAGTGAGAGGAGAAAGAAATAATTGCCATATACCAAGCCTCTCTAACCACCTCAATCTGCAGTGTGTCCCAAATTTGTAGCATATCCAAAAGTGGGTTTCATTGAATTATTATTTGAAAAAAAAAATTCCATAGTTAACTGAGTTTGGCAAATTCTGGATTAAATAGAAACAAATGATTTCTTTGCTGTGGGATTTCTCGGAGCAGTAATATGTCAATAAGCTCTGGGAACCTTCTTAAGAAAAAATAGAACATGTAGCATTTTCCAATTTCCAGGAGTAGGTTTCTCTCTTAACTTCCTCCCTTATCCCCTTCTCTCTTAATATGTTCTGGGATTGATACACTGTGGCATCAATTTGGGAAATGTTGGTGCAAGTCACTCTCTTGTCACAGAACTGTCTCCATGTCCCAAAATAATCAAGGCTAATTTCCACACATTTCTTTTGCCTGAAGGCACCAGGGTATCCTAAAGTCCAGGAAAGAAATTGTGCAGCTTCCTGACACACGAATTACTGTTGTCGAAGGACAAGAGCACAACAGTTTATTTTAAAGGTCTTAATTGGTTTTATTTATTTACTTATTTTTATTGAAGAGCCAGGCAACACTTTGTCCCATAAAATAGTGCTCCAATGAGTCTAACATGCTGGAGCTGGATTTCTCTTACAGATCATGTATATATTTTGTTAGATTAAACCTAGATTTTTTTTCCTTTTTAATATTTATTTTTTAGTTGTACTTGGACACAATACCTTTATTTCACTTATTTATTTTTATGTGGTGCTGAGGATCGAACCCGGGTCCCGCCCGTGCTAGGCGAGTGCTCTACCCCTGAGCCACAATCCCAGCCCTGGTATTGGTTTTCAATTTTTATTTTCCAGTTATTCACTGCTAGTATGTAAAAATTTTTTATTTATTTATTTTTGTTTTACTTTGAGGTCATATGCTGTAACTTGCTAGTTTTACTTCTTTTTATTTCCTAGAATTTGTGAAAATTCATTGCAATATTTTCTAGAACTATGGCATCTGAGAATGGGACAATTTTCAGTATCTATGACTTGTAATTCTTTGCTTGCCTCATTTCAGATTGAACCCAGGGCCTCAAGCATGCTAGGCAAGTGCTCTGCCACTGAGCTGTATCTCAACCCTTTTATTTTGAGACAGGGTCTGGCCTCAAACTTGGGATTATCCTGCTTTACTGAGATTATGGGAAATCACCCCCATGACTTTTAACTTCAGATTTCCTGCTTTCAGACCCAGATTGAAACATCAACTTTTCCTTGAGTCCTGAGCTTTCTGACTGCAGGTCTTGGGAATTGTCCGTGCCCAAGAGAGCATTAAAAAAAATGCACATATCACATTAAAACCAGGAGTTTTGAGAGGAAACTCAATTCACTCCTTCTACTAGCAGGTGGGATGTGTCTACATAAGCCTCTAAACAAAAACTACTACAGATTTCAATGGACGCTGTGTTCTCCCGTGTTAAGCAGATCCCAGCATAACTTCTCCTTCTGCCATTCTTGTTTATAAACCAAGATAAACAAGCATGTAGAGGGACATCTAGAGATAAGTAGAAACAAAACAGAACTCTTATAACACAACATAGAACCCAAGGACAAATTTTCTCCAGCTGTCTCCCTCTTGAGGTTTATATAGCAGTTGGTTCACTGTTATTGGTCCAAATTTAAGCTAATTAGGATTTGAAAAAAAAAAGAACCAATGCTATTGGTCCAATTACTGCACTAACTCTATTGGTCAACAACCTTTCCGGTTTTTTTTGTTTTTTTTTTTTCTTTTTCAGTGGTAGGTCAGGAAGGGGAGTTTGAGGTTGTCCAGTGGGGTTGCTGGGCTGCATGGAGTGGGCTTCTGTAGCAGGCACCCATGCTGTGCCCAGGAGTGGCTGCCTAGGGTCACAGGTTGGCATGCCTTGGCCCAAATTAACTCAGGACCGCCATGCCTACATGGGGGGGGGTCCACTTGGCTGCAGGCTACTCATGTGGTCTGTACTCCAACTCACTCAGACTGCCACATGGAAGAATTTCCCCAAAGAAAAGCAGTTAAGACATCTGCCTAGTACCTCAGAGGGGATCTGAGCTTATCTACTTAGAATGGTTTGCAGGCTGGGGATGTAGATCAGCTGGTAAAGTGCTTGCCTTGCATGCACAAGGCCCTGGGTTTGATTCCCAGAAAAGAAAAAAAAAAAAGGGTTGTCCGCTTTTGTGCGTTTTTGATTGTTATTGTTGTTGTGCTAGGAGTGGCTTATGCTGTAACTGGCGGGAGCCTATATATTTGTGGTAAATGGTCAATACCCAGTTTTACCTAAGATACAAGACATAAAAGCAATATTTATGAGGTCTACAAAGAGGATTTTCCTGTCTGCATTACTATAAGTCAAAGTCATACGACTTTGCGTACACTTTTCTAGGTGGTCAGGCAAATGTTTTTTGAGTAACAGAACCTTGAGGTTCACATTTCAAGAAGGTTTGTTTTAACACTTTCACAAGCAAAACTGGCTTGGAGATGAAATTCAATCCACTGCCTGTGCTGGCAGGTAGGCTATGCATAAGTTACAGACCTCCACAGAGAAAAATGACACCTCCAAATTGCAAATATTATCTTCTAGTGTTGCAGGGAAGTGAAACAGCTTACTGTCAATCTTTCATTATGGGTCTTAGCCCAAGAACCCAAACAAACGCCATAAACTAGCATAAGCATAGGCAGCCAATTTCTTGAAAACATAAACAAGAATACACTAAAAGAAAGAACGGAAACAACACAACTTCTGGAACCAACTGCGTAGCACTGGGTGGTTTATATAGAACTTGAGTCACTGCTATTGGTCCTAACTTATGCTAATTAGGGTTTGAAAAAAGAACCAATGCCATTGCTCCAAAGTTATGCTAATTAGGCTTTGGAAAAAGTACTAACGCTATTGGTCCACTCTTAAGCCCATTCATGTTTGCTTTATTTCCATTTTCTCTCCAGAAGCGGGAATCAGTAGGTTCACTGCGCATGCTCAGTAGGGTGCACGGGTTGACTGACAGCTTCCCCGCCTCCCTCACCTCAGCACTGCCCCCTAGTGGGCTGTGCTTGTCACCCACGCTCCAACCAACCCGACTGCAGGCAGTTCGCTGCTCATCGCTCCGCTATCGCTTCTTGGCAGGGACGAGGAGGCTCCAATATAATCTGGTCCACTTTCTGGGTCTTACAGTCTTTGGGGGATATAGTCTCTTTCTTTCTTTACCAGGCCCAGCATGTCACCTACATCTAGGCATAGTGGCTAGCCCATCATAGCTACCCTGTAGAGTCCTTCTAGTGGGGACAAACCCTAAGGGGGGGGTGCATGTTATGTTATTGGGGAGAAGACTCTGCATTGTTTTCAAACAAGGAGAGGAGTTAATTCTTAAGGTGGGCTGGGCTGCTTACGCAGGCTCAGAGCGTCTACATCTGGATCAGATGTTCCCAGTTTGTGTCAAGTCCAATTTTTCTTCACAGTCAGGGCTGGCCCCTGGCATACAGATCTGCCTTGATTGAGCACTAGATCTTGGCCACTCTGACCATAAGGACCTGGAGCCTGCTCGTCCTCGGCTCCCTGCCCTCTCGCTGCGGTGGGGGATAAGAACCTCTTTGAACACTCTCGGGAGGTCCCCTTGGCGTTTACATGTGGCTTTCAATTGCTTATTGATCCAGAGGCTTTTCATGATCTCTCTCCAAGGCATTCACCGTGATATTCAATGATCATCTGTAGTGGTTGAATTGTGGTTCCCAAAAGATATGGCTATCCCAACTTCAGAGTGTGATCATAACCTGAAATAGGGTCTTTGCAGATGTAATCAAGGGTCTTGAGATGAGATTTATGCTAGATTTAGAATATGCCCTACATCCAATTAGGGATGCCCTTACAAGAGAAGGGGATTGGGATTTGAGACCCAGAGACAGAGAAGGAAGAAAACCACATGAAGATGAAGGCAGAGATTGGAATTTGAAGACCCAGACATTACAGCAGCAGAGGAGACACAGAACAGATTCTCTCTCCCTCACGGTCTCCACAAGAAACACAACCAGATGTCATCTTGATTTTGGACTTCTAGCCTCCAAAACACATTTTTTTCTTTTCTTTAAAACGGCCAAGTTTCTGGCCCATTGTTATGGTAGCGCAAGGAAAGTAATCCTCCATTCAATCCCACTGTCTCTATAGCAACTAGTTGCCCACACTTCTCAAAATGCCTCCCTTTCACCAATATATATGCCAGCCCAGCTCACCACAGCTGAACCTGTTAACAACTGAGCCCTGAGGCCCTGTGCCAGAGCTGTCTGTGCTCCATCTACAATTAGTGAAGCATCTTCGCTGGTGAATGATCTCGTTCCAAACCCTCATCTGTTGCCTGTTTCCTGAGAAACCTGAGGCTGTTATAGATTGTGTTCTCTGGGAGCAGTCACTGAGATGGAGTTTGGCAATGCACGATACTGATCAGAGATCAGTAGCTGGGAGAGGGGGTGGGAAGAAGCTGGATTGGGCAGAAGGAGAAGCCCAACACAAGAAAGCCTTGGCCAGTCCCATCCGATTGACAGCCCAGTCTTAAATGGGCTGTCCCTTAGGCCCCTACTGTGATCAGTCTTTGGATCAGGGTACAGCAGCCTGAAGGACACGCTGCAGGAGCTGACAGTGGGGACAAGTCCTTTCTTGAAAGGGCATCTGGACAGTTCATCTCTGTGCTCACTAAATCATCATGAAGGTGAATGGGAGTACCCCCATCCCTGACTCAACCCATGAGGAAACAGGCTGAAGAGGTTGTGCACTATTGGTATCTAGCAGAATCAAAACATAAATCTTTGAGAAATAAAGAAACTAATATCGAGAGTGCCTGAGTGCCAGGCACTTTAGGAAATTTCCTATGTATGTTTTCACTGGATCCTCATAAAAACCCTGAAATGTATTCACATTTATTACTTTCTATCTCTCTCTCTCTCTTTCTCTCTCTCTTTCTCCCTCTCTCCTCTCTCTCTCTCGGATGTGAGTGTGTGCGTGCATGTGTGCTTCTGGGGATAAAACCCAGGACCTTGCACGTGCTAGAAAAGAGTTCTAGCCCTCAGCTATACCCCCAGTTCCTCTCTAACTTTACAAAGAAAGAAAGGAGAACTCATCAGGGGCAATTATTTTGCCCAGTGTCAAGAGTTAGTAAGAAATGGAAATAGCCATCCCCACCTTTGTGTGTGTGTGTGTGTGTGCGCGTGTGTGTATGTGTGTGTGTGCTAGGGATTGAGCCCAGGGCCTTGTCTAGGCAAGTGCTCTACCGCTGAGCTAATCCCCAGCTCTAGTAGCTGGGGAATGGATGCTGGGGATTAAACCCAGGGGTTCTTTACCACTAAATTGCTAAGTATGAACTTGAGATCCTCCTTCCTCAGCTTCCTGAGTCACTGGGATGACAGGTGTGCACCATGATTGATGCCCCATGGGATCCCATAATCTCTGTAAAAGTCAGGAAGAGGACACAGCCTTTCATGTACATGTTGTCAATAATGCAGAGAGCAGAGTACCATAAATTAGTGAGAGCTCAATTACGATCTAATGAAAGACAGAGTGTGTCTCTAGTCTTTATTTAGAACAACATTATGGCAGGCAAAATCTGAAACAGAGCTATTATCTGGTATCTGTGCAGGAAGCCACTTGTTAGAAGGTTTGATTCCTTTTGGGGTGACACTGATGGGATAAATGATAGGTCACAACATTCAATAGAAAAACAAACCTAGTTTATTGGGAAAAACTAGAAAAGGGGTCTTTAAAATATACGGACAGTTTGCTATAAGAGAATTCTGGTGTTGGAGTCAGAAAGCCTCAGGTTATCCAAATCATATATTTTTTTCTGATTGCAAAAGTGACATGTTTTCCTATTAAAAAAAATACTGAACAGAAAGCAGAATAAAATTACAATCATTTGAATCCTACCACCCAGAGATAATCCTTGCTAACATTTTGATGTTAAGACTTCTGGTCTCTTTCTTGTAAATAAATAGTTGTTGATTTGTCTAATGTGCTTATATAAAATTTATATGCATTTATATATAATTATATGCTTTATGCGGGTGTGTGTATGTATGTGTGTGTGTGTGTGTGTGTATGCTCTAGGAATGAAACCCAGGGCCTCACATACACTAGGTAAGTGCTGTACCACTGAGCTACAGCTCTCAGCCCACTATATGGAATTTTATTTTTCCAATATGGTTAAATCTGTACAGGTTAGGCTTTTTAAAAAATCATTTTTTCTTTTTTGATTAAAAATCAACACATGTGGGCTAGGGATGTGGCTCAAGCGGTAGCGCGTTCGCCTGGCATGCGTGCGGCCGGGGTTCGATCCTCAGCACCACATACAAACAAAGATGTTGTGTCTGCCGAAAACTAAAAAATAAATAATAAAATTCTCTCTCTTAAAAAAAAAACAAAACCAAAACACATGCTCATGGAACAATGTGGAAAATGTAGAAAAGCAGGAAAAAAAATGTCAGCTCAATGCACCTTTCCATAATATTGATTGTTTCATAACATATTTTTTTATTTTTCAATTTTCAGTGGACACAACATCTTTTATTTTATTTTATTGGTGCTGAGGATTGAACCCATCACCCCACATATGCCAGGCAAGAGCATTACGGCTTGAGCCACATCCTCAGCCCATAACATAATTTTTTTGTATTGGGTATTGAACACAGGGACACTTAGCCATTAACTGCATCCCCAGCTCTTTTTTTCCCACAATACCTTTATTTTATTTATATTTATGTGGTGCTGAGGATCGAACCCAGGGCTTCACACGTGCCAGGCAAGTGCTCTACCGCTGAGCCACAACCCCAGCTGTTGTATTGTTTCTTTTTGTGCATGTGTGTGCATGCACACAACACACACACACACACACACACATTGAGAGATTGCTAACTCCCCCCACTCTACAGATTAAAGAACCTCAGAAACTGAGGCTCAGTGAGGTCTAAGATTCATTTGCTGGGTGCGGGGGCAAAACAAAATCTCAAATCAAAGTCTGCTTTCATTTGAGAGAAGGGAGGTATAAAGAGAACAATCAAGAGGAGAAAAAAGGGCTGGGGTTGTGGCTCAGAGGTAGAGTGCCTGCCTAGCATGTGTGAGGCCCTGGGTTCGATCCTCAGCACCACATAAGGATAAACAAATAAAAATATTTTTTTTAAAAAAAGGAGAAAAACAAATGGAGAAAAACAAATGGTTTCTCTGTGGATTTCTGGAGGTAGCAAACAAATAGAAGCAAACATGATTTTTTTTTTTTGTTTTCAGTGCTGGGGATCGAACCCAGGACCTTGCCCATGCTAGGCAAGTGCTGGATCCCTGAGCTACATCCTCAGCCCTTTGATTATTTTCTCTTCAACTCTTCCACGCCCTAGGAAACATGGCAGAGAGTACTCCTAAACTGAAAAAAACCCCACGTAATCCCAGGTGATAAGTCATTCCTGATTCAACCTTAAGACTCCTAGAGATAGGACCGTAAACAAAGAGGATAAGTCTTGATTTTAAGCGATACAAGGATCAACTCCCAGAGATAAGTAAGGCATTGGTGAAACAAAACACATGACAAATGAAGTGGCCAATTGGTTAGAGGTGACCAGATGGGGGATAACTAGGGTAATGAACGGTGTGGATTTTCATCGTCCAGCAAGAACGGAGAGCAAGGATCAAGTTCTGTATCCATCTATCCATTCATCTACCCATTCATCAGTCATTTATCCATCCATATATTCAAAACATACATTCTAAAATTTAAGGAATATTTTATGTTATACAAGAATGAACAAGACCTCCAATGTAGCTCTTGCTCTTCGAGGTGGTCACAGCTAGGGCTCACATAGACGGTGGTGTAGGGTGTACACTGCACAACTCTAGGGTCCACTCTATAGCATTGTCTCTTGTGAGGGGAGCAATAGATAACCTGTGCAGCTATGCTACAGCTGAGAGAGGGAGACAATTAAACGACAACGAGGTACCGTATTTAAGTTAAGAAGGAAGAGAGACTGTGGGAGCAGAGAGGAGGGATATTTAATGAAGTCATTGGACATGAAGATGGATGAGGCTTTCCTGGAGAAAGTGATATCTAAGCTGAGCTCTGTGGATAAGTTAGCCAGGTGAGGGTGTGGGTAAAAGAGTTCTGAGCAGAGGAATCAGCCTCTGAAAAGCCCTGGAGGTACCAAGCATGGTGGCATCTGCCTGTAATCCCAGAGAACGGGGAGGCTGAGGCAGGAGGCTTGCAAGTTTGAGGCCAGCCTCTGGCAACTTAGCGAGGCCCTGTCTCAAAATAAAATGTGGCTCAGTGGTAATGTGCCTCTGGGTTCAATCCCTGGTACCACAACCAAACACGCTGGAGACGAGAGAAAGCTGGCTGTATCCAGGGATCTGTGAACAGTTTATGTGGTTGGAATGAGGCAGAAGAAGCAAGCAAGGATTAATCCCAGAAATGCCTTGAGAGGTCACATCATAAAAGATCTGCAGGCTAAGAACCTTATACTTCATCCTGAGGCCAAGGAGGACCAATCAAAGAGACTTAAAAGGCAGGATGGGACATGGCTGGAGCAGCTTTGTAGAAATCACTCCAGCTATTGTGCAGAGGTAGTTTGCAAGGGCACCAGATGGAAAGCAGGAGGTTAGTTAAGAGACAAAGGCAGTGTGTTCCAGGTGACAAGATGTGAGTGGCCCAGAGTAATCGGTGGTAATGGGTTTGGGAAGAAGGGGTTGGATATGAAATATATTAGGGGGGTGGAACTGCCAAGCGTTGGTCAGATGCTATAAGTCATAAAGAACCAGACAACCCCCTGGTTGCCGGCTCCATCCTTGGGTACATAGTGAGGCCGTGTCCTGAGCCCAACAAGGATAATGAGGGACATGAGGAAGGTGATGAGCCCTATTTGTGGTGGTTGAGGTTTTGTGTTGCCCAGTGCGAGAGGTTGAACCCAGGACCTCATGCATGCTGGGCTAGTGCTCTACACTGAGCCCTGACCCCCAGATGCTGGGGTAGGTTGAGTCTGCTGCCGTGGGTCTCATGGGTGGACAGTGAAGTGGCACCCAAAGCTCTGATGCTCGGGGCGATATGTGGGTCCTTGATCACCTCATTGATGGTGATCACCCAGGGACAGACACCATGATGAGCAACAGGGACATGAAGATGCACCACCACTTTAAGGGGTAGGCTCAGATCAAGGACCGGAGGCCAAGAAAGAGATGATAACACAGCCTTCCTCTTCCTGTGGCCTCCGGGGCCACCAAGTTAGGCCTTGGCCGAAGTGGAACAGGGTCACAATGACCTATGAGCTCTTAAAATATTCCTCTCTACACTTGCAGCTGTTGGCACAAAGCCTGGAAAATAAAAGAACCCATTAGATGTTGGTTGGGAGAATAAAAGAAAAAGATTAAATGAATAAATTTAAGAGTGTGATTATAAAGCATCAAGGATTTTGAAAGCAATCTATCCGTGTTTATAGAATCCATCTCCAAACATCTTGTTCCTTACAAAGCGGTCGCCGTAGTGACTATTAATCTCCATGCAGGAAAAGGCTTTTAATATACAATCAAGGACAGATTCCATATAGGAAAAGACCTAAAGACCCAACCACATGGAAGTAAAAAAAAAAATGTGACTTAAAAAAATCATTAAAGATTGAAAAGCAAATGAGAAACTAAGGAAAGCAGTGGATATGACAAGGGACTGGGAATATAGCTCAGTGGTAGAGAGCTTGCCTAGCGAAGCCTATGACATATAAGGGGTTAGTTTCTTTCATATGTAAGCAATCTTTAAACCCCAAACCCACCAATTAAAAAGATGACTACTTCAACATGAAAATAAAGCATAAGTCTTGAACTGGCAATACATACAAGAACAAATACACACACACACACACACACACAAAAACAGCATATAAAAAAAGTTCTGAGCTGGCATAGTGGTGCACACCTGTAACCCCAGTGGCTCAGGAGGCTGAGGCAGGAGGATCAGGAGTTCAAAGCCAGCCTCAGCACAAGTGAGGTGTTAAGCAACTCAGTGAGACCCTGACTCTAAATAAAATATAAAATAGGGCTGGGGATGTGGTTCAGTGGTCAAGTGCCCCTGAGTTCAATTCCTGCTACCTGCTCAAAAACAAAACAAAAAAGTTCTGAGACAGGCGAGATGGTGAACACCATCTGGGGATGTAGCTGGGGATGTAGCTCAGTTATAAGATATGCCTGTATTCTTGGTTTCAGTCCCTAGGACAACAAACTAACAAAAAGTTCTAGTTTAATAATCAAAATATTCATCTTAAAACAAGTTAGCATTTTTTTTCATTTTCCAACTTGGTAGTGAATTCTGAAAGTTTTAAAAATATATATACTCATTGGCTTTGAAATTCTGTTTCTAGAAGTTTGTATTAAGGAAATAAAACCAGGGATTGAAAGAAGCATATGCATACAAAATATTCATTGCAGCATAATAGTAGCAAAATTGGAAACAACAAAAGCTATAACGCAAGATGAGAAGGAATTGATGGTTTTGTTTTTGATCTTTTTTATTTTCTATTTTCTACAATAAAGATAAATAGCCTCTGTTCAGAAAAACAAAACAAAAGCTGTTTTTTTGTAAAGGGAAAAAAAATTTAAGTACAAATATTCTTTGGGAGAGCAGTCACTGATCAAAACCTTCCAGGACCCTATTTTTAGTGGTCATAAGAGCTAGTTTCTGAGGCACATAGGAAATTGGTCTCATTATCTGTATGATTGCTTCATTTTATATAATATAGCTGATATTCAGGTCTGTTGCCCATGTTATTCATCTGCCACTATTTCAAAGTGACTTCAGGGTCTTGAGAAAAATCATTCTTTTTCAAAGAATAAAAATCTCCCCCTTCACTGAAGAAATGCAAAGGAATGTGGTTTGGATTTTAGGTATACATCTCTTTGCTTATCACGGTTCTCAGCATATGGAGCTCAATAAATAGTAGCAGTTGTTATTCTCATTTTCTTATTTTGTTTTATTTATTTCTGCAGTTGTCTGGGAGGCCAGATTGTTGAGGCCAGATGGGTGGATTCTCCAGCCAATACTTCTGATAAAACATTAACTCCTTCCATCACTTATTCAGGGTGGACATTATCTACCCTCCCACCTTAAAATGTCAACATTCTGAGAGTCTGAGAGGCAAAAGGAGCGCTTTGGGTGAAAAGTCTTGGCAACGCCCACGAACTGTGGGTGTGGACACATTGTGATTTCTCGATGCACATCAATTTTATGATTTTTAAGGTAAAAAGATTGGGGTTGGGGGCTGAGCCCCTGTCTGCCCTCCAGTGCCACCTAGGGGTGGGGCAGGGAAGTGCTGCCTCTCCTGCCGTTTGGAGAAGATTGTGCATTGCGTAATATCACCTGTAGGGGGAGCTTAAGCCCGATTTTCCCATTCCAAGGCTGGGTCTGCATGGAGATGAGAAGATTGTGAATGGCAGGGCCCAGGCTGGTAGTGTGGTTCAGTGGTAAAGCTCTTGCCTAGCATGCTTGAGGCCCTGGGTTCAATTCCCATCACCAGGAAAAAAAAAAGCAAATGATAAATCAGCCTTGGAACACAGCAGACTCCTGTTGCTATCTAAGCTCTATCACTAATATTTGCATGAACTTTTTTTTTTTTTTTTGGCATTGAGGATGGAACCCACGGAGGCTTAACCACTAATCCACATCCCCAGCCCTTTTTATTTTAAGACATGGTCTCTCTAAATTGCGGAGGCTGGCTTTGAACTTGAAACCCTCCTGCTTCAGCCTCCTGAGCTACTGGGGTTACAGGTGTGCACCACCACACCCAGCTGTCTGCATGATCCTGAGCAGTTCTTTTCTCTGAGCTTCATCCCTCTGATAAAATGGGGCGCTCAGAATGGCTATTTCATAGGAATGTCGTATGATAAATTGAGATCACAAAAATTAATCATCTAAAATAAAGCCTGGTATATTGCAGGTGCTCCCCAGATGGTACCTCCACTAAAAGATTCAAAGCACATGGCTGGGCCATATGCTAGGAGAGTATAAAGAGATTTTAAAGATAGATGGGTGTGGTGGCACATGCCTGTAATCCCAGTTGCTGGGGAGACTGAGGCAGGAGGGTTGCAAGTTCAAAGCTAGCTTCAGCAATTTAACGAGGCCCTAAGCAACTTAGCAAAACTCTGTCCCAAAATAAAAAATAAAAAACCAAATAAAATAAAAAGGGCTGGGGATGTACCTAAGCGGTTAAATGCCTCTGGATTCAATCCCTGGTACAAAGAGAAAGAAAGAAAAAGATAAAAAAAGAGAAGTGGGTGAGGGAAAACTCTCTCAGCCTATTCTTTTTCTCCAAACTTGAGGATTATGTTTCTCTCTCTTCAGTGCTGGATCTGCCCTCCAGTGCCACCGAGGGGTGGGGAAGGGAAGTGCACAGACAGGCCACTTGGAAGGCGGATCCTGGTTGGATAGAGTGGAAGAGAGAGATGGAAGAGATGCTCAGGACATTGGTTCTGTGTTATCGGATGAGCCAGGATCAGAGTGTGTGGCTGAACAAAAGGAATGAGGGATGGGATCGGAAGTGGCTTTCCTTTTGCACACCCAGTCTGAGTAGATGCATATGCTGAGAAGGAATCTGGGGCATTAAGTGCATTGAAGAAGGAGCATTGTAATAAATTGGCGATGGCCGCTTTGGTAGTAGGACGGGGGATTGGTGGCACATAGACCACAGGTGTGCCCTCTACAGCCTGGCAAAGTGCTGTTCAGTCACAGTCTGTCAGTGCTGGCCTGTGAAACATTTGAAACTAGTCTCCAACAAGGTAAGAACTGAAATTCCACGTGTTTACAAGTATTTACAGCGACTGGACAAAGTAATTTTTCCCCCTATTGAATCTAACAAAAAAACACATGGGCTTTTATTTTAATATCTTATTTTCTTATTTTTTTCCTAGTGATTTATTTTATTGTGTTTTATAAAAACATAAAAGATGTCCTTCACGAAAGAGGTTAAGGAGCACTAGCTGACAGCTTAGGTAAGAGAGGCAAGAGAAGCCCTTTTAGCTCCTTAGAGATCCCCAAACTTATCAGAATAGGAAATAATAAAGTCATAAGGGGGAGCCATTGCTTGGATTTCTGCAAATCCCCCAGATACCACATCAGTCAGTGAATGGTGGGGAGTTTTGAATCTGGGGATCATGACTGCCCTTACTTCAGAACATAGCCAATCAATGGAACACTCCCATTTGGGTTTGACTTTTCCCTCTGGTGTTAGCCAGCTCTTTCTTGCTGTGGCCAAAACACCTGACAAGAGCAACTTACAGGAATAATGATTCATTTTGATTTATGGTTTCAGAGTTTCAGCCCATGGCAGAAACATCATGGCAGAAAGACATTGCAGAGGAAAGCTTCTCAGCTCATGGCAACGAGGAAGGAGAGAGAGAGAGAGACAGAGACAGAGACAGAGACAGACAGACAGACAGACAGACACACCTGGGAAATGATAAGTCCCCAGGGACCTTTTTCCTCTACCTAGGTCCCACCTCCCACAAGTCAATTCACCTACCAATGGATTAATCCACTAACTGGATTAATCCACTGATGAGGTCAGAGCCCTCATGATTCAATCATTGCGTAAAAACCCCATCTCTGAACCTTACTGCATTAGGGACCATGCTTTCAACAAACATGTGAGTTTTGGGGGCACAATTCCAAACCATTCCATAATACCAAACCACAATACCTCCCAGATGTTGGCTGTTTTGGGGGAAAGTGAGGCAGCTCAATAAATAAGGCTTAAGTTCACCAAAAGGTTCTGAGGTGGAATTGTTGAAATGGGTATGTAGACTCCCTTGGAGATTATGAGAAGAGGACACACATACTGGAGTTTGTTTTAACCCCTTGAGATGTGCCACTGCATGAGCAACATAGGTGGCCCGTGTGGTGGGCCCCCTCTGTCCCAAATCTGGATCCTTAGAGGTAAGGGTACTTGTCCTTCCTCTTTTCAATTCAGCTGTAGACTTGAGCCATCTCATTTCTATAGCAAGCTGGACATGACAATTCCCAGTGAATTATTTATATTGAAGTCATAAAATACGAAGCCATGATAAGGAAACGCAGAGGAAAACTAAAAGCTTAGCAGAAAATTGTAATCGTGTAGGCAGGCAATCCACAGAAAGGATGGGTGGGTGGATGACAGCCCTGCCCCTCACCTGGGAGCTCTTTCAGTTCCACCAGAAGCAAGAACATCTTCCGTGCAGCTGAGAATTTGCACGGCTGGTTCCAGAAACTGCATTCTCAGGCAGAATATTTTGGGACCAGCAATGGTAGAGGCCACATGTTTTGATGGTCCAGAGCCTGGGATGGAGTCAGATGTAGCTGACTTTGAATCCTGGATCCAAGGGTGGGGGTGTAGCTCAGTGGTAGAGCATTTGCCTAGCATGCAGGAGACCCTGCGTTTCTGCAAATCGTGATGATGATCATCATCATCCAGGATCCACAGCTTATGAGCTATGCCATGTTGGGCAATCTTACCTTTCTGGCTCACAGTTTCCTCATCTTTGATAAATGGGATAGGATGTTGGTACTAAGAATTTAACCCAGGGTGCTTTACCGCTGAGTTATATTCCCAGTCCTTTTTTATTTTTTATTTTGAGACAGGGCCTCATTAAGTTGCTCAGGGCCTTCCTTGTGAAGTTGCTGAGTTGGTCCTGAACTCATGATCCTCCTGCTCCAGCCTCCCGAGTTGCTGGGATTACAGGTGTGCACCACCATGCCCAGCTTAATGAGACTTCTTCAGGATCTAAAGTGATGAATACTGAGGAACAAATACTTCAGGCTCACTAGGGCGTTTTCTTAGCACATTTAACTAGGTTGAACATGACAGACCATCTGTTCTAATTGTTTTATGTTTTCGAGTGTGGAAACTGAAGCCCAGGGAAGGGAGCAGAATTGCCTAAGATTAATTATTTAGTTAGTGTCAGGTGTGGGTCTAGACCCAGTTTTCTTGATTTGCCAGCCAACTTAAAACACAAAACATTCAAAATCAATTTGTCATTCAAGTTGGAAAGCTCTCCAAAGCCAAAATGATTTCGGAGGTTTTAGCTTATTTACATGTGCATGGGGATGCAGATCAGCATCCCAACTCACCAGAACATTAGTACCTTATGGATATCAAATCATCCAGAGGAAAGTTGGTACCCCAGTGTATTAGATAGCTTTCTGTTACTGTGACAAAATACCTGAGGGAATCAACTTAACAAGGGGAAAGGTTTATTTTGTCTCATAGTTTCAGTCCAAAGCTGTTTGGTCCTGTTACATAGTTGCATGGTAGAGGTGGCCTGTTAACCTCATGGCAGCTGTGAAGTAAAATAGAGACAGGCAGGGCTGGGGTCTCAATATCACCTTTGAGGACAAGCCCCCAAAGACCTATGTTCCTGCCACGAGGTTCCATCTCCTAAAGGTTCCACCCCCTCCCAGTAGCACCGCAGACTGGGTAAGAAGTCTTTAACATGTAAGGGACAGTCAAAGTCCAAACTGTAGCACCCAACATGGCCAAAATGACTCAGGAATCAACAGGGGTCTTCCGAGGAGGCAGTGTGCCCAGAATGTAGATTTTTCTCTTGGACCTTGGACTCAGCCCCAGACACTTGTCTCTGGTTCTAGCAAGGACAGGGCTATAGGGGAACTGATTACCAAATGTTGTAAGCACAAGTGACACTACCATGTTACAATTCTAAACCAGGGTAGCACTGAGACAGGAGAGAAACTTTTGCTGACCTTGGTTGCAACGTCACAGGGCAGATTGACCCCAGAGGCTCCTTGAGCTGTGGCCGAAGGTGTTGGTATTCAGAGGCGAGACTGAGATAGTCATTGGAGACAGAGGAGAGCAAGAGGAAGGTCATTATGGTGGAGACAGGTTTATTTGAGTTGCATTAGACACTGCTAGTTGCTTATCTGCTACCATCCCCCATTTTTGGTAACTGAACTATCATTTTGTTCAGAGGCAATATGCCTGGCTCAGATCTCTGAATCAACTGGAATCATTCCATACCCCACTCTTTCAGGCTCCCTTGAAGTTGGGAGACACCATGTGACCTAGTTCATGGGACCTGGTTCTGGTTACATGGTCTACAATCTGCTCTGGGGACTTGTGGGAAAGCGTTCTGAGTATAAACATGTGAATCCTTGTCCCCTTTGCTTTTCTTCCTGCCTTGAATGTAGATGTGGTGTCTGGAGCTTCAGCAGCCATTATTTAGACTGTCCTTTAGGTGACTCCTTAGGTAAGCACACAAATAATTTTCTATTTTTATGCTACTATAGTCATGTTTTCTGTTTTGGGGGGCAGAAGGCTTTCCAAATTTGATAAAGGACATATGGAAAGAATATCTACAGTCGATTCCAAGGAATTGATGATCTTGGGAGGGAAGAGGGTTCTACAGAGAACTCCAATGTTTGGCATTTCAATTTGGATTATATTGTAGCAGTCAAGAAATGAGATCCAGGGCTGGGGATGTAGCTCAGGGGTAGAACATATGCCTAGCATGCTTGAGGCTCTGAGTTCCATCTCCAACAATGCAAAAGAAAAGAAAGTGAGAAAGAGAAAGAGATATCGAGATCGAGATCCAAAGCAAGAACTGTTAAGAGGCATAGTTTTTGGAAAATAAGTATAATTTACATCATCCTATGTAAATTACTATAATTGTGTATGCAAAAAATTTGAAAGATTGTATAAAAACACTATTAAACTAATAAATTAATTTAGCAAGGTCACTGGATAGGAGGTCAGTATTTAGAAGTCATTTTAGCTAGGCAAGGTGGTTCGTGCCTGTCATCCCAGCTAGTCAGGACGCTGTGACAGGAGGATTGTAAATTCGAGGTCAGCCTCAGCAATTTAGCAAGACCCTTCTCCAAAATGAAAAACTTTCTTTAAAAATGGGGGGCTAGGGTGTAGCTCAGGGGTAGAGTGACCCTGGGTTCAATCCCAAGTACCTCAAAAAAGCCAAAGAAATTGAGGCTTAGAGCCGGGGATGGTAATGCACACCTGTAATCCCAGCAGCCCAGGAGGTTGAGGCACGAGAATCACAAGCTCAAAACCAGCCTCAGCAACTTACTGAGGCCCTAAGCAACTTAGCACAAACTTGTCTCAAAAAATTAAAAGAGATGGGGATACAGCTCAGTGGTTAACAGTACCCATTGGCTCAATGGCTGGTACTCAAAAATAAAATTTAAAAAATAATAATAAATAAAGAGCTGGGGATGTAGCTGTATGATAATGCACTCCTGAGTTCAATCTCCAGTACCAAAATAAATAAATAAATAAAATAAATAATGAAAAGAAAGAACGGAAGGAAGGAAGGCTGGATGGACAGACAAGCTGGGGATGCGGCTCTGTGGTACAGCACTTGCCTAGCACGTGCAAGGCCATGGGTTCAATCTTCAGCACTGAAGCAAAAAAAGAATGAGAGAGAGAGAGAGAGAGAGAGAGAGAGAGAGAGAGAGAGAGAGAAGAGCAAAGGCTCTGGAACCAGACTGCTTGTGTTCAAATCCTCCTGAGTTGGTCTCTTATTGTCCATGACCTTGGACAAGTAACACCTGTGCCTCGGTTTCTTCATATGTGCACTAGGGAAGAAAACAGTACTTCACAGAATTTGTTGCAAGGAGCAAATGAGTTAATACAGGTTAAAACTGTGCCTGGTAAATAGCATTCTACCAAGGTTGCCCATTAATATTTCTGTTATGTGATCAATCTGTGGCCCAACTCTGGTAAGAAACAAAGGTTATATCTCATAGCGACGGCAAGAACCTGGTAGAGATGTCTAGGTTTGTACACAAAATGATCTAAAAAAGAAGAAACCAAGATAGTCTTATAAAGAATTGGCTTTTTTTTTTTTTTTTTTTTTCGTGCTGGGGATCAAACCTAGGCCCAGCCCAAAGGATTTCCTTATCTGCTTGCTAGCTAAATAGTTTCCAGATCAAAATGGACACAAGCCAACCAATGAACTTGAAATTCACCACTCGAGTCCAGTTTTTCACCAGCTTGTTAGCTAGCTCTGAACTCGAGGGAAGATGTTTCCTCATTACCTTGCAAAGTTTTACAATAAGGAAACTTGAATTTCTTTGCTCACTAGTTTGTTTAGCTAGCAAAAAGCCAGAAATGGAAATCTGATCCTAGGTTCTTTGTTTGCCCTGTCCCAGCCAAGACATTCCTACGTGGGTTCCTAAAGTTCAGACTTGAGATTCAGGATGGTTCTAAGCCTTGCTAGCTCATCATCTGGAAAGATCTCTCTTTCATTCCTCTCATGACTATTTCCTTTTAAGCCTTGCCTCTAATTATGGAAAGAGACCTTTTGTGCTGGTCTGAAAGGGCTTTGGGGCTTCAGAGATCAGACAGGGGAGGTAGACAGTGCTGGATCCTGGGAGTCACCTTGTGTAAGACACAGAACCCTGGTATGCCCTGGGGTGAAGGGATAAAAATAAGAGCTAATAACAATACTGCTCTTTAGAACAGAAATGTGCCATCTGGTTCAAAATGTCACCAGCCCCCCCCCCCTTTTTTTTTTGATAGGAAATGAAATGGCCAGGCTTGTTGTAGTTTCTGCATGAATCCTTCAGAACAGAGGGTTTGTTCCTGCAGATGCCTGGGGCAAATTAAAACAGCACAAAGCTCTGATGGAAAAACCATACACAAGAGGTTCAGAACAACCTCTCTTTCAGGTGCTGTCCCCTCCCTTCAAAGCAGGGTATGTTCATTAGTCTGTGTCTTTGGGGCCCTCCGGCCATCTCAAAGTCAATGCCTTTCATGGCTGTGGAACAGGTAACTTGGGGAGATGAATGTGGGTACCCAGGACTAGCTGGTCTCTGTTTCTCCTGGGGCTCAGCAGGGAAAAGAAAGATTTTTTAACACTCCACAGTTAAGAGGAAAAATATTTCTTTGTTTAGAGGCCAAGTGAGCAGTGATAGAGGAGGCCCAGCTATACAGTGAAAAGTAAAATACAAAGTGGTAAAAACTAGGGTTGAGTTCAGAATCCCCTGCTGTGCCACTGACCCTTGGAGTGGCCTTGGACTTTTCTTATGAACTTGAATCCCCTTGCCTGTTGAGAGAGGTCCAGAGTATCTACTTCATACAGGACATAATGCACGGAAAGGTCATAGCATACTCTGGCTCTGAGTAAACCCTCAATAAACACATAAATGCTAGTTGTTTATGAAGGATTATGGAAAATAATATTCCTACAAGACAGCCACCTGGGGAAAAATTGAGTGATAGTGTGGCTTGGGAGGAGGAAGAGGAAATCAGCTAAATGTTAAACCTTTCCTAGTACTTCCTTTCCCAGTTACAGTGGACCCTGAGGGAAAAAGCAAACCTTTAACCCTTCCTGGATTCATCCCCAACATCTCCATCAAAAGCAAACATTCACCCCTTCCCAACCCCAATGGGTCCCAATACTGAAAGGCTGGGCTCTGGACTTTCACCCTTTCCCATTGCAGATGAGTCCTGGAAGGAGAAAAGCAAATAGTAAAACTCTAGATAACAATGGATCCCAGAGGAAGGAAGGAAGACAGGCAGTGAACACCGAGCTGTGAGCTTTTCCCAGTGACAAGGAGTTTCAAACTTTTTACCATTGCCTTCCTGAATTAAAATTCTAACCTGCACATCTAGATCCCCGACTGTCTGAACGGCACGTCTGGAGTCTCCAATGATCAATTGACCCTCATTGTAAACTATAAAACTCATAGACTCCTCCTGTAACCTGGGGGGCCATTTCCATCCCCAGAAAATGAGCCCTCCCATGCCTGATTGATTGACTTTGCTGCAGAATTAAGGAAACCTTAGGGGTTTGAACTGGCCCTCATGCCTGCTAGGCACATGCTCCACCACACTCCCAGCCCTGATGGCTTTTATTTTTATTATTTGTGTCATGCGGTGCCTCTCATGATTTCTGAAAATTACAGCCAGGCCTCTTTGCCATGTAACTGGAATCTTCCAAATGAGTTTTGTGGTTGGGATGTCTGTCTGCCTCCGGAGGTCTGGTGTTCTTGTTAATCAGGCCACAGACCTGCTTCCCTTGGAGACATCTCCCTGGGATAATTGGTAAGAAATTGAGTTAGGGGCTGCTACAGTTTTCTCAAGGTTGTCCAATTGTGCGTCTCTGATTTCGGAATCGGCACAGCCTGTCTTTTGTCTCCATGCTTTAAAAGGCTGCAAGCGTGGGTGTGAGGTGAGCACCTGCCTCAGCGGCCGCTCATATTATTTGGAGAGTTGCCAGCGGGCGAGGGAAGTGGCCCAACCCACGCTGGTCTGCTTTTCTCTGCCCACAGCTGGGAATAAGAGCAGAAATCACTCTGCGGCACGACACTCTGCTTGTGCAGGTGGCCTGCCCCCACCGTGTGCTTGCAAATTCTAGCTTCTGACCCCAGCCTTAGGTTCTTTGGGGCATTGATAGCTGGGATCTCCCCCAACTCCCTGCCCATAATGACCCTATTTGCAGAGTCTCCCTTTCGTCTGTTAGTTACGATCATATTTCTAAGAATAATAAATGGTGACCATTTTCTGAACTCTTTCACATGATGCTTGGCGATGGTTCCATATAGGCCTAGGTTCATGTTATGGCTTGGATCTAGAATGTCCCCCCCAAAAGCTCATGTGTAAAACATGGTCCCCAATGCAGCAAGGTTCAGAGGTGGGGCTTTTAGGCGATGATTGCTCATGAGAGTTCTACCTTCATCAGCGGATTCATCCATTGTATATGTAAATCCATTGATAGCCGAATCGGCTACTGGGAAGTGGGACCTTGTAGTAGGTCACTGGAGGCATGTCCTGCAAGGGTTTAGCTTTTCCCTGGTCCCCTCCTCTCTTTCCCTCTCTTCTTTGGGTTGCCATGAGCTAAGCAGCTTTCTTCCTCCACGCCCTTCTGCCATGATGTTCTGCGTCACCTCAGGCCCAGGGCAATGGAGTCGGCCACCATGAACAAAATCCTCTGAAAAGGACAAGGCTCCCCGGCCACTAAGTCCAGCAGCAGAGAATTGGAGAGCGGAGTGGCTGGTGGGTCGGAGGCTGGCGGCCAGCAGGGTTAGGGTGGTGTGGCCCCGCCCCCCAAGGTAGCCAAGGCCACCCTGTCACCCTTCCGCGGCCAGCCCTGGCCACAGTATGGGCACCCACTGCCCTCAGCGCTGCAGCCCTAAGCAGACCTCAACCTCCTGCTTACCTGACCTGCGAGGAGAAACTGGAAGCGGAGCCGACCTGTAAGAAACCCAGGGCTCAAGAATTGACCAATAGCCAAACCCGGGGCTCAAGAATTGACCAATAGCGTTAGTAGTTTCTGCCCTAATTAGCATATGCTTGGACCAATAGCAGTGAACCAAGGGCTATATAAACCCCCTGGACCCTCACACTGCGGTGAGAGCTGCTGTTAGGGTTGGCTCTTGCGCAGCTCTGGTTTATGATAAAACTGCTGCTATACTCACCCTGGTCTGCAGATTTAAAAATATATATATTTATTTTTTAGGTGGAGATGGACACAACACAATGCCTTTTATTTTTATGTGGTGCTTAGGATCGAACTCAGGAGACGGGCTCTGGGGGGTCTCTTAGGGATATTAAAATCCAGATGTTCTGATCCCTAGTGTCTGTGCAGAATTGAGGCACATCCTCCTAAAGACTTTAAATCATCTCTAGATGACTTACAATACTCAGTACAATGGAAATGCCATATAAATAGTAGTTATACTGTATTGCTGAGGAACAATGACAAGAAAAAAACCAGTATATGTTCAGTATAGACACATTGTTTTCTATCCACTGGTGGTTGATGTGCAGATGTAGAACTTGTGGATGTGGAGGGTTGACTGTAAAATAGACCCACATGGAGAGTTTTTTTTTTTTTTTTAAAGCCCAGTGCCCAGTCCCCACCCCCTACCATTTACACGGGAATTTCTGGGGGAAGCATCATGACATTGGCGTGCGGCTCTCTGAGGACAGAAAGCTCATTCTGCAAGCTGGCTCCTTGTGGTTCAGTGCGGACCTCAGACCTCAGACATTGACATTACCTGGGAGCTTGTTAGAGATCCTAGTCCTCAGGGTAAGGGTGTAGCTCAGTGATAGAGCACTTGCCTAGCATGTGCA
This sequence comes from Marmota marmota marmota, assembly GCF_001458135.2. Lineage (NCBI taxonomy): Eukaryota > Metazoa > Chordata > Mammalia > Rodentia > Sciuridae > Marmota > Marmota marmota. The sequence continues at coordinate 16,138,541 of NW_026000168.1, forward strand.
AGACACTGGGTTCCATCCCCAGCACCCTAATAATGATGGCAATAATAATAACAAAATTAAAAAAAAAACTGGAAATTTTGGTTCCAGGCCCATCTCTGACCTACTGAATCATAATCCCCAGGAGAGTCTTCCACATCTTCACATGCTTGGGAGAAGCACTGACCTAAGACTCCCTTTCCTTATCAGTGAGGTGGGGAAAAGTATAAAGTCCACATTTTACCTGCTCATAAGACAAGCTCACACTAACCTGCTCATCGTAAAGGTCTTGTGGAATGTCTGATGAAATTAGGGATTCATTAGGACTCACCCTAGTCCTATCAAACCAGAATGGCCAGGGTGAAGGTTTGGGAAGGTGTGTTTGTACTTCGAATCCGATGCGTTTGAGAAACAACGTGTTATAAAGCTTAAAGGATTATTACCAGAGTTAAACGAGGACATAGAGCTCTTGTTTGGGTTATTATAAAATATATAAATTTATATAAATATATAGACAGTTTACCATGGTGTGAAATGATGGTTAGCTGCTTTGTGTACACTCTGACTGAACGAGACACATATTCTCTCCATTTTCCAGAAAAAGAAATTGAATTTCAGAGAAGGAAAGAGATGTGTTCTGGGTCACATGGCTGGGATGTGACGGAGCCAGACTGACCCTAGAGCTTGTGTCCTCCCCACTCCTGGCTACCACACAAGTTGAGTTCATGCTTTTCTTTCTCTCCAGAAGAATTTTCACCTTTAAGTCAGCTGTGGAAATTCCAGATTCATCTGCCAATTCACCCACCCACTCAGTTTATTCTCCAAATTTTTACTGAGCACCTGCCATTGACCAGACACAATGCTGGGCAGTGGAGATACAGAAGCAAGCAAGACAGACCCAGCTTGCCCCACAGGGTGGTGCAACACCTGCCATCTCAGTGGCTTGGGGGGCTGAGGCAGGAGCATTGCAAGTTCAAAGCCAGCCTGGACAACTTAGCGAGACCCTGTCTCAAAAAAGAAAAACTCACCATCTCAACATCATGTATATTCACAGCCTAATATATAAATAAATATTAGTGTATATATATGCACACACACATATATGTGTGTGTATATATATATCTCCACAAGACACTAATTAAAATATGTAAATAGTGGAAAGATCAGTAGAGTAGAGGAAAGAGAACCGGGGGAGGGAGGAGGGGAATTAGTGGAGATTGAATTAGAACAAGTTAATTTCATGCTTTTATAATTATGTCAAAATAAATCTTAATGTTATGCATAACTAAAAAGAACCAATATAAAAAGACAAGCCCAATTCACTGGTGCTTATGGTTCAATGAGGAAGATTAAAAGAACACACAAGTACCCCACCTATGTATGCAGAGGAAAAACCACTCATCCACCCCGGCATCCACCCATCCATCCAACCACCCACCTATCCATCCATCCATCATCCATCTATCCAACCACCCCTCCCTCCATCCATCCACCCATCCATCCATCCATCCATCCATCATCGATCTATCCAACCACCCCTCCATCCACCCACCCACCCATCCATTCATCATCCATCTCTCCTCCCACCTGTTTCTGGGGAGCGGGGAGCTATTCTATGCATTATTCAATGCTGAGATCCAATGTTACTTCTTCTATCACTCACAAGGTACAATGAGCTGATCCTTGATCTATGTTCCCATCCTGCCTTATTTATATTTTATGATAGCCAAGGCTGACTATAGACATTTTATCTAATGTCTATTGGGTAGTATTTTATCTAAAGTAAACTAGGTTGTGCTGCAGTAGTAAACCCTGACATCTCAGTGGTTGAACACATCAAAGATTTTTGCCATTTTGAAAACAACTATGGTAGGTAAAATTCATATATCATAAAGTTCACCATTTTTTTAGTTGTAGTTGGACAAAATACCTTAATTTTATTTATTTTTATGTGGTGCTGAGGATGGAACCTAGGGCCTCGCATGTGCTGGGCGAGTGCTCTACTGCCAAGCCACAACTCCAGCCCTAAAATTCACCAATTTAAATCATACAATGCAATGGCTTTTAGTGAATTCAGTTATGTAACCATTACCACTATCTAATGTTAGAACATTTTTTATCACCCACAAAAGAAACCCTGTACCCATTAATAGTTACTTTGTTTTATCTCTCTCAACACAGCTCCCAGCAACTGGTAATGTACTTTCTGTCTCTGTCTTTGTCTTTTCTGGACAGTTCATGTAAATTAAACCAATACCATGAGGCCATTTGTTTCAAGGTTTATCCAGTTTGTAGCATGGATCAATAGTTCTTCCTTTTTGATTGCTGCATCATATTCCATTATATGGATATACCACATTTAATTTATCCATCTTTCAGTTGATGGACATTTGGGTTGCTTTCCTTTTGCACTATTAGTAAAATGTTATTCTCTGAGTGGCAAAAGTCCATGGGAACCCAGATCCAACACCCCATGCAGCCATCCCTATCCCATTATGACACTCAGGGACCCAGGCTGCTTCAATTTTGTAACTACATCTCAACACAGATTTCCATATTCACTATGATGGGGAACAGAGAAACTCCCACCTGCTCTTGGATGCTGAGGCTTGGAAATCAAATGTTTCACCTCTACTTACAGCCTGCTGGCCAGCATGGGTCCCATGGCCCTGAATACTTGCTGAGAGCTGAGCTGGGTAGTGTGGTTTCTTTCTATGTGATCAGAAAGAGGAAAAGAGGAACCAGATATGGGTGAGCGCAGGGAATTATCCTAGGCAGCCTAATGATTTGGCATCCTTTTAAGTCATCATTCTTCAAATATTTGTTAAAAGGGTATTTGGAGAGAGACTGAATGTTGTTGGGTGTTAAGAATGGAAACAAATAAGACTCTTGGCGGTATTTGGTCTCTCTGTTGTCCAAGCAAAAGAGCTCTGGATTCAAATGAACGTCACCATTCAGCAAAACAAAAGGCATGCAGCTAATCTGAACCTTCCTATCTAAAAGATGAGCTAAGGACCCACAGATCTTGAACCGAGCTTCCTGGGCGTCTTATCATCGACCTAAGTGGCTCCTCAAAGAACTCTTCCCAGCTATTGACAGTGTTTTCCTTGGCAGGAACACTAAGGATGCTGGTGTAGAAAGAGCTCGATTCCTAGCTAGCATCTATTCTCCTATTCTTCTGTCTTAAGGTGGGACAGTAACAGGAGCTAGTTGCTTCCCCAGTAAACAGTCTTCTTTTTTTCTGAATAACAGAGTTTTAGTTAGGAGTAAGAAGGTGCACACATGAAAAACTATTTCTCAGTCTCCTGTAAAGATACGAGTGACCAAATGGCAATGCTTGATTGGGGCTTCCAGGAAAGCTCTTTATAGGGCTTTGATTGTGCACAGTCACTCCTCATAATCATGGCCTTTCCTAATACTTGGAATGTGAATTTGATGGCTGGAAGTGCAGCGTCAGTCTTGTCAACACGAGGCAACTTTGAGGATGGGTGCCATGAAATGAGAAAGACTATATGAGGGTGGAGCTACCAGACCTGCCCTTAACTACCTACTTCCAGACTTCCTTTATGTAAGAGAAAGAGAAAAGAGGAAATGTGTTTAAGCCATTGGAACTGAATCTCTGATATAATTGTTATAACAGCCAGTCATCACTGCCAGCGTTGAGGCAGAGGGAAAGAGATTAAAGAAAGAAAAGGAAAGATGAAGATTGGCAAGAAGAGACAAGGCCTCTATCCCAGGAACCTACAGCAGGGATGAGGTTGTAAAAGGAAAGGAAAGTAATTGGGGAGGTAGTTAGAGATGGAAGCAGGTGAGTAGTTAGAAGTGCAGATACAGAATCAGCTCCAAGTTCCAATCTTGCATGACTTGGTGTCTTGAGCACAAAGTAAGTGTTCAATATAATAATAGTGTTAACAGCACATGCTTGATGTGTCATTCATCATTTGAAATGCTTTCTGCAGATTAATTTATAGAATCATCACAATCCTATAAGATATAAGGTATTTATTATCCTCATTTTCTAAATGAACAAATGACGAGACACAGGCTTTTGGTAATCTGACCAAAGTCACAGTTAATAAATACCAAGAATCATGATTCCAATCATCTGTGCTCAAAACCTCCCTGTTTGCACTATGATGTATGATCCTGCCACAAGCCCGAAAGTAACAGGGCCAATAGGCCATGAACTATAAGATAAAACCTTTCCTCTTTATAAACTGATTATCTCGGGTGTTACTGTCACAGTAACGGAAAGCTGACCAACATACTTGGCAAACCAGTTGAGTTCTCAAAGTCTGCTCATAAATCTGCTTGCTTTAAGTTTAGAGGGACACCATACAAGTGACTGCTCTGTGAACAGAGAGGAGAGCTGTGCCCTCCTGCTCTAGCTGAGTGCTTGTCTGAGTTTGCAAGCAATAGTGCAAGGCTATACGCTAAAATTCTATAAGTTACTGAGCTTCTGTTTGATGCCAATAATAATTATTATTGTGATTAGTTGAGCACATACTAAGTGTTGAATACCATGTTTTTTTTTAAAAAAAAACTTTCCCTCTTTTCTGTTTTTGTCAATTGCACAGTGATTCCTGGGAGATAAATAATAACCTTTTTATTTAGTGGAATGATTTGAGGCTCAGACTGGATGCAACTTGCTGAAGGCATTGTGGGTAGTAAGTAGCAGAATCAGGAAACAGACTCCAGGGGAACCATAGGCAAAGCTGGAGCTCTTTCTAGTGAGTGACATTTTGCTGGGGGTGGCAAGAGGGAAAGGCCAGGCAGAACAGATGGGAGGGGCATGGAGAGGCAGGGACAGTCAGTGTAGGCCTAATGTCACACAGCTGCTTGACACATGGAAATTAGGCCTTTTGTGCTATACTTGATTACCCTTTATTAGTCTATCAATCATCCCAACTGAAGTTTCATTTAGAAGTCTCCAGGCATATGTCTTTTTATTCTTGGTACTTGGGATTGAACCCAGGGGCACTTCACCACCAGGTGACATCCACAGTCCTTTTGATTTTTAATTTTTTTTTTTAATTTTGAGACCAGAGGGTTTTACTGAGTTGCTGAGGGCTTTGCTTAAATTGCTGACTCTGGCCTTGAACTTGTGATTCTCTTGCCTCAACCTCTGGAGCTGCTGAGATTATAGGTGTGCGCTATGGTACCCGGAAAACCTTCTGACATTGAACAGCAAGTTGGTGTATTAAAAGAATGGAAGGATTGGGAGCCCAGCTACCTGTATGCTTTGTTCAACACTGTCAATAATTTGTCCTTGGAAAAGTCATTTGATTTTTGAGTGTTACTTTTTTTTTTTTTTTTTTTTGGTACCAGGGATTAAACTCAGGGGTGCTTAACTACTGAGCCACATCCCCAGTCCTTTTTATTTTTTATTTAGAGACAGGGTCTCACTGAGTTGCTTAGGGCCTCACTAAGTTGCCGACATTGGCTTTGAACTCGAGATCCTCCTGCCTCAGCCTCTGGAGCCACGGGGATTACAGGCACACACCACCCTGCCTGGCCCTACCTTTGTTTAAAATATAAGAGTAAAATTATATAGGGCCGAGGGTTGGGTGGATCAAATGAGACCCTGCATTTCATTTCTAAGTTTTGTGTATTTGTATTTAATTAAACATAGCACTTATGGGCACAACACTGGACAACATTGGGAAAATTAGAAGCTACTGAGAAACAAGATTTTTTTTCTAAAAAGTAAATCTTCTTAGTGTTAGGTAGGCACCAGTAGCCAGCTAACCCCATGCCTACCTGCTCTCTGATTTTCCCAGCCTCCTTTGCAGCTGGGATGGCCATGTGACCCAGTTCTGGCCAATGAGATGAAAATGTTAAGACTTTTGCTTTTCCAGCTCAAATAAACAGATGGGGTACGTGCCTTCCTCTCTCCCTTGAATGTGGGAGGTGCAACTGTCTTCAGACCACAGAGACAGGCCAAGGGGACTGCATAGATGCTGGCCTTGACTGTGCCCTGCTTCTAAGTGGATACCAACAACCAAGTCAGCAGCCGCCTACCTCCAGACATCTTATTTTATGGGAAAAAGAAACTCTTTGTTATTTTAAGCCACTGCTGGTTGGGTTCTCTGTAACTTCCATTGTAGCTATACATTAATACATTCTCATCATCCAGCTATCACGGCTGCCAACACCTCTGCGTGGATCTTCTCGGGTCTTTTCTAATGCACCCCCAGCAGGACAATATTTTGAATTATTAAGAGGCTTCTTGCTTCTAACACGTGTTATCTCGTATCTCGTGTTTTACACTCCTCCTTCAGGCCTTTTGCAGGTATTATCCACCAAGGATGAGAAATATTCTACACAAACAGAAAAAAAAAAACATTCTTAGCCACTTCTAAGGGGATTGGGAAATTTACAGCAGGGACAAGATTTGGAGTGTACTTTTTAATTCACAAGGTTTGAACTAGATTTTTCAATAGATTGACTTTGCGCATAAAAGAGCAAACCCAGAAGTTTCAGAGGACACAGCGTTTGTAAGAGAAACCTCAGAATAAAGAAGAGATAGAAATCAAATCCTCCAGATTTCAGGACGACACAAACAACAATAAAAAAGATACAATAAAAGGTCTGGAGCTGGGGCTCAGTGGTAGAGCGCTTGCCTGGCACGTGGGTTCCATCCTCAGCACCACATAAAAATAAATAAATAGATAAACAAATATATAAATAAATAAAGGCATTGTGTCCATCTAGAACTAACAAAATATTTTAAAAAGAGAGTAATATGTCTGGAAAGAAGCGGGAGGATTAGAGGGATGAGAAGGGAGGTGACATACTGTTTAGGTTCTGAGAAGGGACTCAGAGCTCTGTCCCACACCTGGCACTGGGAATGGATGCTAGAAACTCTCAGTAGGTTTAGCAAGAATACAAAACCAGCAGGCCCTGGGGCCTCTTCTCTCTTGTGTAAGTACGTTTAAGTCACTCCAGGTCAAACCGGGTATCTTCAGGGACAAGTAACCCTTGCTTGGGTAAAGCCAAGGGCATCCTTTCAGTTGTGGGAAAGCATCTGAGAATTTCCCATGAACCTTTGCGATCCGTGCTCAATGGGCTGAAATTACAAGAAAGTAAACCTGGACCACAGGGACACCTCAACTGGTAGCCAGGGCAGGACTATGGCTTTAGCAGAGGTGGTCAGACTGTGACCATGGCAACCAGAGAAGATGAATTGCAGAGGTCCGGGAAGAGCAGAGGGTGAGTGGGGAACCAGGTGTCCCTCTGGATTCCAGGATGGCACAGACATCTACCCAAGGACTCAAACCACCCCTAGAGAGCAGGGAAGGGGCAGGGAATGGGAGACTCTTGAAATGATCACTTTATATCAGGAAGTGTCTGAGTTACTTTGAATGGTAAGATTATGTTTTCTCATCAGGAATGAAACATGAGACTGAGATAAGTTCGCTTTGATGAATTAAAGTTTCATTTTATTTTGTAATGCTGGGGGTTGCAGCCAGGAGCCATCATGACAAAAAGCTAAGTGCTTGGTCACTAGTCATAGTACCCCCAGCCTCTTAAAAGTTGTTCTTTGTTTATTTTGGTATCAGGGATTGAACTCAGGGGCGCTTGACCACAGAGCCCCATCCCCAGCCCTATTTTGTATTTTATTTAGAGACAAGGTCTCACTGAGTTGCTTAGCTCCTCACTTTTGCTGAGGCTGCCTTTGAACTCACGATCCTCTTGCCTCAGCCTCCCAAGCTGCTGGGATTACAGGTTTGTGTCACCACCGCACCTGATAAGTTTTTAATAAAACTATTTTTTGGACACCCAAATATGTATTCTGCAAATTTTCCCTCATTACCATGTATGCCTGCTTTAACAACATAAGTACAATTTTTTTTTGCATGCAAGAATATTATACACACAGTTTTGCAAACTTATATTCCCCCCAAATATTCTGGGCAGCTTTTTACATCCGTAAATTTTCATTTATAATGACTTTTAAACATTTTTTTGAAAATTTTGAAAATCTGAAATGAATTATATACCCAGAAAAACACACATATATATATTCATACTAACATGTCTATATATAATTTTAAGGACATTATTTAAGAATACAAGGTTGGGCTGGGTTTGTGGCTCAGTGGTAGAGCGCCCGCCTTGTACATGTGCGGCACTTGGTTCGATCCTCAGCACCTCATAAAAATAAATAAATAAAATAAAGGTATTTTTAAAAAAAGAACACAAGGCTAAAAATTCCTGGAATATAATAACAGTTTTCAATAACTGAAGAGTATGTAATATATCGCCACCAGACAATTTATTTCATTAACCTCCTCTTGAACTTAAACTGTTTCCAGTTTGTCTCTACTATCTATGATCTCTAAGATAGAATCCTAGAACTTGAATTGTTAGTAACACGAGAAGTGTTTCTACTGCAATTAATATATGACAGTGTTTTGTTTTGTCACTAACAATAGAATCAGGAAGAAGCCCAGGGCAGATTTAATAATATCATCAAAGACCCATACTCTGCTGTCTTTCTGATCTGCTCTACTTAGCTTTTTGTCTTGTCGACTCATAGTTACAAAATGGCTTCTGCAGCACCAGCTATCACATCCATCCTTGTTTTAGACAGGATAAAGAAGGGATAGAGGGTAGCTTTTATCAGCAAAGTAGAACTTTTAGTTAAATCTCAATAGCCGGAACTAGATCACATGTCTGTAGGTATCGAGAGGTATTGCGAAAGCAAATTTTCAGTTTTTTTCCCCAGGCTATTTTAGTAGAGGCAGTCAAGGGAGATGAGTTTTGGTGGTGGGCTTTAGGTTAATCGCCCCCTACACAGGGCCCAAATTTCCAGGCACTTTTAAGGAGTTGATCTGTGGAAGCAAAATACTTTAAAGGGCTTTATTAACCAAAAAAAAAAATATGTGCAAATTGTGAGGTATATAATTTATTAGAAGCAATGCTGTGTTTTCTCAGCAGATTGAATGTGTAGTATTATTGCTAATCCCTGGGCGACCACTTTGCTAATTGGCCACCTCTGCTCCGAAAGATATTGTTAAAATGCTCTTTTGATAGAAACAGCTTTCCCATACCCGGTGACCAAATTGCTTGTTTAGACCCCTTTTTGATATTCCAATCACCTCCCACAGGGTGTCAGGAAAACAACATGAGCACAGGGCCCAAAGACCTGAGATTATTTCTTAGCTCTGCCTCAGACCATAGACCTTACATCTCTAGGCTTTGGATTCCTGACCTGGAAGGAGATGGGTAAGAATTTCTACTTCTCCACACTGCTTGAGGCACGAGATGAGAATAGGGTCAAAAAAGTGCTCTGAAGAGGGTGGGGTATAGTGGCACATCCCTGTCAACCCAAAGACTGGAGAGGCTGAGGCAGGAGGATCACAAGTTTGAGGCTAGCCTCAGCAATTTAGCCAGGCCCTAAGCAAATTAGTGAGACCCTGTCTCAAAAAATAAAATAGGCTGGGGATGTGGCTCAGTGGGAAAGCACTCCTAGGTTTAATCCTGGGAGTGGGGGAAGTGGTCTTAAGAGGAATATGGTGGTGGTTGTTATTATTGCTCAGCAGTTACTCTTGCTGACCATTTGGGAACCCGTTGAATCAATGTCAGGGCCTATGATTTACTGGTGAACCAATTCTCCCAGAGGGCAAATAGCCTCAATTGGTAGATGTGGCAATATCCATGGTACAAATACTCTAATCATGGCTGATTTCAACTTACCAACAACCAACCACAAAATTCCCAAATATTTAACAAATCATTTTGTCAGCTGATACAGGTAAGTCTAGTTCATTACTGGCCCAGATTACAAAATCAACCACCTTCCAGTGGAAGTGTCCTGGCTGGGTCAGAATCAACATTGGGTACTCCTGGAAGGTGGAATCTTCAGTCAATCTCATTTTGTTTCCTTCCCATCTCCAATACCTATTTACACACACACACACACACACACACACAATTTAAGAAAGGTGTAAGTACACTCTAAAGGGCCACATATGTGCAAGTTATTTGATGCATGAATTGATACTTACTGGTGAAATAGTTCCAGGTCTACATAGAGAGGATTGGACTTACAAATAGAGATTATAGAGAACTTGTCCTGTATGGGCTATTCGTTTGGCTGTAAGTGACAGAAAACCCAATTCAAACAAATGTAAGATATAAGGAATGGTTATTGGCTCACATAACCACGATGTTCAGGGCCAGTCTGACTTCATGCAGGGCTGTATCCAGGTGCTCACACAATAGAAACAGGAATTCAGACTGACGTTTTCCTCACAGTAGTAAAAGGGCCACTAGCAGTTCTGGTTTAGCAACCCTGGTGGAAAACAAAAACAAAAACTTGCTTTCCTTCAGAGCAATTCCTAAATTCCTGACAGTAAAACTCCCAGAAATTGTTCTGATTGGACAAGCTGGGGTCACATGCTCATCTCTGAGCCAATCACAGTAAACCAGAGAACATAGTACTTACCATGGCTGGGTGTGGACCCTGGGCTGATTCCTGGAGAAGGAGATGCTGTCCACCCATTTAAAGCACATGGAGGAAAAAAAAAAAAGATTGAGAACGGCTTGAGTTGGTTTCCCCAAAGTTGGATTCTTTTTCCAGGGGGAAAAAAAAATCCAAAGGGAATGCAATGGTTAATTTTACGTGCCAACTTGACTGGGATAAGGGAGGCCCAGATTGCTGATGAAATATTAAGTGTGGGAGCATCTATGAAGGTGTAAATGAAAAATATTAGTATTAGTATTTGAGTCAGTAGACTGAATAAAGAGGATGCACCCTCACCAGTGTGGGTTGGCATTATCTAATTTATTGGGGCCTGTACAGAACCAAAAGGCAGAGGGGAAGACAGTGGGAATGATCTTGTGTGCTCGCTCTCTTGGTCACTCTCTCTCTCTCTCTGCCTGAGCTGAGATGTACATTTTCTCCTGCCCTTGGACATCAGTGCATCTCAGGCTTTCAGATCAGAACTTACATCACTGGACTACCATCAGTACCTCCTGCCTCAGCCTCTATACCTTCATACCTGGGCTGAATGATATCTTTTTTTTTTTTTTTTTTTGGTTCTCCATCTTGGGACTCCTTGGCCTCCATGAGCACAGCATCCAAGTTCTGAAATAAATTTCTTCATGTATATTGATTTGGTTCTGTGTCTCTGGAGAAGCCTAATGAAGGATCCCTGCTTGACAGATCTAACAGCAGATGCCCACTACAAATCTAATATGCTTGTCATTGCGCCAGGCAGATCTGTGTGTCAGGAGAGACAGGAGTTTCATATATAGCTCAAATATCCCTTGGCGTCATCAGCTTGTGGCTCCTGAGGGGGTTGTATTACATTAATTCTCATATTTTATTCATTCCAAAAAAACTGCTTTTAAAGGTGGCCCCTATGGTATTTCTGAAAGTTCTTCCGAGTTATATCCTTATGGCCTTCCAAATCAGCCTGGGCTGCTACTTCCAGGAAAACTAATCAGCCAGACCCTGTTCTTTATTGCTACCCTCTGGTCCATAAAGATGAGAATTCTGTAGGCCCTGCTTTCTGGAGCCCAGCATTTAGATAGGAGGCAACATAAGTGAAAACATTAGGTTCTGTGACTAGAGATAATGAAAGTGTATCACAAACACAGCACACATCTGTAATCCGAGAAACTTGGGAGGCTGAGGCAGGAGGATCACAAGTTTGAGGACAGCCTCAGCAATTTAGCAAGGCCCTGAGCAACTGAGCGAGACCCTGTCTCAAAATAAAAATATAGGGCTGGGGTTGTGGCTCAGCGATAGAGCACTCATCTAGTACATTCGAGGCCCTGGGTTCCATCCTCAGCACCACATAAAAATAAATAAATAAAATAAAGATATTGTATCCAACTAGAGTAATTAAAACTATCTCAAAGTGTTTAAAAAATAAAATAAATTAAAATATAGGGGCTGGGGTGTAGCTCAGTGGTGGAGCACTTGCCTAGCATGTGTGAGGTGCTGGGTTCGATCCTCAATACCACATAAATAAATAAAATAAAGGCATGTTGTCCATCTACAACTACGTAAAAAAAATTTTTAATAAAATAAAAAAATATAAAAAGGGCTAGAGATGTGGCTCAGTCATAAAAGCGCCCCTGGGTTTAATTCCCAGTAACCAAGAAGAAAAAAAAGAAGAAAATTGAACAGACATACACAGAGGGATTATCATGTGAAGATACAGAATTCTCAGAAGGAACCAACATTGCCTATACCTTGATCTTGAACTTCAAGGGTCTAGAATTGTGAGAAAATAAATTCCTGTTGTCTAAGCCATGCCATCTATGGGTATTTTGTTATGTGAACCCAGCCAGGCAGGGAGTCTTGGAGGAAGAATGTCTTTTGTTGATTTTTTAAACGACTGAGTAGGTAGTACACACACACACTCAAAAAGGCATAAGGTTTCCTCCTCCTCTGCCCAACCTCCACCCAGTTTCCCTCCCAGGAGACAAATGACTACCAGGGTCTCCTGTTTCCTTCCAGAGCTCCCTCCACGAACAAACACAAATGTATGTTTGCATCGTTTTACTTCTCACCCTGTGTGCACGGCTCTGCATCTTGCTTTTGCATTTAATAAAACACCCTGAAGATCCCGCAAGCATGACTTCCACAAAGCATGTTTGGAAAGTCAGAGAGAAACCCTGGTGAATCACCAATGCGATTGGAAAAAAGAAAAAAGAAAGAAAGAAAAAAAGCAATGCTTTGAAACCACACGGCCACCCTGTCAGATATTTTAAGCCTTTGCATTCAGAGGAGCTGGGAGGAGAGACCTCAGGAGGTGAGAGAGGCAGAGGCAGAGGAGCCTCTGGGTCTTCACTCCCCCTGCATGCCCTGTTCTGCCCTTCTCTCCCCATCGCACAAACTAGGTCAGCCTGAGAGATGCTGCCTGCAGCTAGTAGGAGGGAGATGGTCCATGCTGCGTGGGAGGGCACGATTCTGGGCCCATATTGGGATGCCATCTGTAATTGTAGACTCTCGGAGCTGCGAGATCTTAAAGATCATCTTGTCTAATTCTCTCATTTTGCAGATGGTGAAGCTGAGCCCAGAGGAAGGAGGGGGGGGGGCGAGGAACTTTCTGAAGATCTTGTGTAGCTAGGTGGGGACAGAGCAGGGTCTACAGCCGGGGTGTGTGTGGGGGAGTCCTAACTCTTGGCATTCGCTTTTCATGTTGTCACCATGCACCTGTTGGTTCCAAAGCCTGTGTCGAGATGTCCAGATTTCATTTTGCCTCCTTTGATATGCCCTGGGTATCTCCTCTCTGCAACTACAAACAAGAGGAATGGACCCTGGGTTTCCATGTTGGTTTTGCTTATTAGCTTATTATCTAACCCCCTTGGGTTTTGCTAGGCAGTTGAGTTGCCAAGGGCACCCATTCACAGTCCAGTCCATAATGTAGACTCTATGTCAGCTGTAACCCCTGGGGTTGTGCAGTGCATAACCCGGGAGGCCCTATCCATCGAGGTACTCGTTGTGAAAAATTAAATGAGATCATGCTTGTCAATCCATTAAAATACCAATAACTCCTTCAATGTCGGCCATCATTACGATCATTTTTATTGTTATTGTTCATTCTCTTAAGGAGCAGCTAGGAATAGGGAAGCTGAGTAGAAAAGCCATCTTTGCATAAATTTCATTTCTATAATTAAAGGTAACAAGCATTCAGTACAGAAAACCTGGAAAACACAGAGAAACAAACAAAATAGCAAAAAATAATCCCACCAACCAGAAATATCTTCTTTTGACATATGGTGTATATTTTTGCGGATTTTTTTTTCTTTTGGTACCTACCTGCCTTTTTCACTTACTAATATATTTGGGAATGCTTTTCAATCATTTTCACCTCCAATATTGGTCTCAAGGAGAGGAGACTCCAGCATAGTAACTGAGAGAGCATGCTTTATTATTATTATTATTATTATTATTATTATTATTTTGGTATCAGGGTGCTCAACCACTGAGCAACATCCCCAGCTCTTTTTTAATTTTTTTATTTTGAGACAGGGTCTTACTAAGTTGCTTAGGGCCTTGCTAAATTGCTGAGGCTGGCTTTGAACTTGTGATCCTCCTGCCTCAGCCTCCAGAGCTGCTGGGATTACAGGCATGCAGCTCTGCTACGTACCAGCTGTGTGACCTTGAACAAGATAATTAACCTTTCTCTGCCTTAGTTTTGTCATCTGTAAAATGGGGCCAATACTAACATTTGCCTTGTAGAAGCACTGTGAGGATTAAATGAGCTAACATGTAAATTTCCCAGAGAAGTATTTGGTACAGAGTGTTTGGTATTTTATTGTCATTTGGCCAGCCTGTTTGGAGGATCTACAGTACTTTCATTTGCTATACTGGTTCCTTATGGTTAGCTCTTTAGGAAGATCCCAGTTTCTCCTTGTCCTAAATAATGTGGCCCCAAATCTTCTCAGCCATGCACCCTGGGCACATTCATGGTAATTTTATTAAATTCCTAAAAATTGACTTGCTGGGTTATAAATATTTGTACCAAATAATCCAAAGTGTGAATTGATTTACCTTCTGGAAGAATCTGAAAGGACAGGAGAGCAACACAAGAATTGGGGTCCTAGAAGCAGAACAGGGAACTGTAGGAACAGAGTTTAGGACCGGGAACATGGTTCAGTTGTCAGGTGGTCCACCTAGTTCCATGAAGCTGTTACCCGGGCCCCTGCCCTTGGCAGCCTAATATCATACTTGCAAATGTCTGTCGCTTGACTAGAGCACTCTCATGTTCTTTTCCAAATCCAAGAACCGTCTACACCATAATATATTTAATATTTTGAAACAGATTTGCTTTTTTAAAAAAACATAAACACAATTTATTGCTTTAAAAGAACATTTTTAAATCGCTATGTTAAATGGAAAACCAGAATCATCTACCATAAAAGGAGAGGGACTGTGAAAATAACTATAACAAAAGCAAAAATGTTATTAAATGGCAGCTAGACACTTGCCTGGGAACTCTCTGAGCTCCAGGCCTCAGGCTTTTCATTATTAAAGAGGGAGATTTGCAGATCAGCAATAGTGAGGGAAGTGTTAAAGGCTTAGGAGCAACAATTTGACACTTTGTCCTTGGTATAAGAAGAAGGATTGAAAGGTGTGGTGGTACATGCCTGTAATAGCAGCTGCTAGGGAGGTTGAGGCAGGAGGATCACAGTTGGAGGCCAGCCTCAGCAACTTAGTGAGACCCTTGACAACTTAAGAAGACAAGGAGATTTTTTTAAACTGAATTCAACTTTTATTTATCTACTTGTTTGTTTATTGTTTCGAGGTGGGGAAGACAGGGTGGAGGAAGCATGTGATTTTATGTCGAAGGATCTGTGAATTTACCTTCTAAAACTGTGTTTCTAACCATCATTCTCCTGACACTGGGAAACATCAGTACTCATTGCCTCATGGGATGGGGTCAACTTTGATAGGTGCAAGGTCAGAGAGCTTCCATGATCTTATCAAGAGGATGTAATTATCACCTCTACATCACAGATGAGGACACTAAGACCAAGTCAGGTTAAGGAACATGCCCAAGCTTGGTTCAGCTGAACAGTGGCAGTGCTGGGATTTGGAGCTTTTATCTAATATTGTCATTGGGTGGTCCCATCGCCAGTTATCAGCTGCATACCTGGGCCCTCACCGTCACACCTGTGAGGGATATTTTGACAATGGGACTCACCTTGAGTCCCTTAACCCTACCTGGGTTCTTTGCTAGTTTGACCCCACTTTGACCTTGACCTTACCTTGCTCCCTGGACTGGTCACTTTGAGACTTTGAAGGCTTTCTTGCACCAGATGCTTGGGTCTAGAGGTATTACATTTGCCTGAGTCTTGTGGAGGCCACAATGGAGAGGACAGTGACTTTGGGAATGGTTATGGAGTCGGCCTCTCTTAATGCTGGGACTAGAACCGAGATCTGCTGATTCCTATCTGGATGACCTATTCATCATACTTTTTTTTTTTTTTTGGTACCAGGGATTGAATCCAGAGACACTTAACCCCTGAGCCACATCCCCAGCTCTTTTTATATTTTATTTAGAGATAGGATCTTGCTGAGTTGCTTAGAGCCTTGCTGAGTTGCTGAGGCTGACTTTGAACTTTTGATCCTCCTGCCTCAGCCTCCCAAGTCACTGGGATGACAGGTGCCCAGTCTCCTAAGACTTTTAACCATATCTTTTTTTTTTTGGAAGGGACAAAAGAATGGTACCAAGTAGGAGTAATTCACACTAGAGTGTAATGACTACCCAACCTCATACGTGTCCCCATCTGGGTCCGCTTTTACCTAGACAGGCTGTCCTCTAGTACAACCAAAGAATTCACGTCTGTTTTAGTCATCTCTGGCTGCATAAGAAATCAGCCAAAAACAGGGTCTTGAAAACACTGCTCATTTATTATCTCTCAGTTTCTGAGAGTCCAACTCACACAGGGCAGAGTGGAGAAGTCCCGATTCTTCTTTATTCTTCTCTTGCAGTCTTCAGTTGCAGGGTTTGAAGTCTAGGGGCGGAACCGCCAGAAGCCTCACTTACTCCTGTGGTGATGCTGGCCTCAACTAGCAGGTTGCATCCCTTATGGCCTGAGCTTTCTCTTCGCAAGGTGACTGGGTTCCTAGGGCAAGCATCCCACTAGAGATCCAGGCAGAACTCATATTGCCTTTATGACCTAGTCTGGGAGTTCATGCAATGTCACTTCTGCTTCATCTCATGCATTGAAGCAGAGCCAGTTTTGAGAGAAGGTAGTACAGACCCCACCTCTCAGTGGAGGGGTGTAGATATTCCATTATAAGAAGAACATGTGGGGGCTGGGATTGCAGCTCAGTGGCAGAGCACTTGCCTAGCATGTGTGAGGCACTGGGTTCAATTCTCAGCACTACATATAAATAAAATAAACGTCCATAGACAATAAAAAAATGAAGAAGAGCATGTGAGATGGAGATATAGCTGCAAAGACACCTTCAGCAAACATACTCTGGTTCAATTGTCTCATGGTGGGATTTCATGCACAAGTCACGAACAGATTTCGGGGTAGTGGAGGGTCCTCTGGATGTGACTCTGGTCAGATCCCCTTTCTCCAGTGTCACTTTGCTCCGGCTGTCTGCATTCATAATCCTGCTTCTCTCTGCATTTATACTGCAGTGCATTTGTGATCCATTTTTCTCAGAGGGCTCAGACAATTCTCACCACTGACAGGCAGGGGCATGATCCTGCCTGCCAAGAGGACCTGACATTGATAATAAACAGAAATAAGAAGTGCTGATCTGATTCTGTACCATCAGATGGAGTGCAGCCAGCCATGACTAGAAAGTTTCCTGCTTTGAATTTGGCCTTCCTGAGCCCGAGAGGGAACATGAAGATTGAAGGTGGTTTTGGCTTTGGGTGAGGAACTGTGTGTGTTGGGGGTGGGAAGATGTCAAGATCTGTCCAGCCATAGGGTGATAGTTCTCAATGTCTATATGGGGACTTGATGAGCAGCAATTTGATCGAAAGAAAGGATTGGAAGTTCCATTTGCATGTTTGGAAAATGTTCGGTGTCTCTTTCAAAGGTCTGGGAGTGGGGGATGTTGTAGTTTGGACTTGTCCAGAAAAAGACCCCGAAATAAAGATCTAAGAGTGGAAAAGTGATCAAGCAAGGGAGGGCAGGAAAGTAAGGGCACACAATGAAGCCAGCTGCCACCGTGGGTGAATGAAACATATCCCTCTGGGGAAATGACAGAATCCAGGGTAAAACTCTTGCCTCAGAATTATCCCACCCAAGAGTGGCCATCAATATCAATGCTGGGTTAATCCAGCCTACTGTTCTGAGTGCTGTAGGCTTCCATGGTTTTGGTGAAAGCCTTAGACAAAGAGATGAGCTACAGGCAGTGTGGAGATAGCTGGGACACAAACCCAGGTGGTAAGACACAGGACAGGGCACTGATAATGTATACCACAGGGACTAATTGTGTTTATTCAGTTGAAGGTCCATCTTCATCCATTTTACTAAAATGTGACCAGGACTAAAGAGGTTCCCTTAGTTTTAAAACTAGGAAGATCTCAGACCCAGCCAGCTTAGTTATAGTCACTTCACTTAGGGGTAGAGCAACAGAAGGAAGCAAAGCCCGTCTGTCACCTAGCTGGGGGTGTAGCTCACTTGGTAGAACTTAGTATGCTTGAGGCCCTGGGTTCAACCCCCAGAACGAGAGAAAAACAAAAGTATAGTCTGAAGAAGAGGAAAACAGTGGCCATAAAAAGGATTTAGAGATAATAAAAATGTTCTGGGCTTAAGTGGTAATGATTGCACATCACATCATTTTGTGAATATGCTACAAGTCACCAAATTGCATACTTGAGGAGGACGAATTTTATGGTTTGTAAATTATATCCCATTTTAAAAAATGACTCACAGCCAGGCATGGTGGTGAATTCTAAGTACTTGGGAGGCTAAGACAGGAGGATGTTAAGTTTAAGGCTAGTCTGGGCAACTAAGTGAGACCCTGTCTCAAAAGAAAATTTTTTTAAAAATTGGGGGTGGTGGTGCAGGGGGCATAGCTCAGTGGCAGAGCACCTGCCTGGCTTGTGTAAGGTCCTATCCTAAGCACTAAAATCATATATATATACACATAAGGACAGACATATAGACCAATGGAATAGCATTGAGAACCTAAAATAAAACCAACTCTTTATTTTTATGGTCAATTTTTTTTGATACCTGCTATTAATTTTACAATCCACCGGATAATCCAGGATGATTTTATTCTAAGATCCTTGACTTAATTACTTGTATAGACCTCTTTTTAAAATGCAATTATCCTTCCCAGCAATTTCTGGGAATTAGGACAGGGGGGAGGGAGTCACCAATCCATCTACTATGTCCCCTGTTTTATAGATGAGGAAACTTGGTTACTCAATAAAGCAATATGGCTAGTCAGAATGGAAAAGTGACGTGAAATTAGGCATCATGGTTCCAAATTCCATGCTCTTAACCCACCAAGAAATGAAGGGACAAGCCCAGATAAAGATTTCTACAATGGCATGGTGAAGGATAAATGGGAGCAAAAGAGACGGTTGGCACCTAGACCAATCAGGAGGCTGTGCAATAACAAAATGAATGAATGGAGAAAAGAACAAGAAATCCTATATCTTGTCCCTGTCATTGTTTCTTCCCAGCTTTCCATTGGTTAGACCAGATGGGCCACTTGGGCTTCAGACCACAAACTTGCTTCTTTTGGGGGCTGGGTGAGGCCTCTCCTGCTCATCAGGATACATATGCTTCTCTGTCCTTAGAGATGAAGTTGTGAAATCTCTTACCTCCTTCTTCCCTCTCACTGTGCATTTAAGTAAAACTGGAGAAGATGAACCTCTAAAAGGTGGTCTGAACTGGGGTATGTGTCTTAGTTACCTTCAGATGCCCTAAAAAAGTACCATAACTGAGTGGCTTAAACAACAAAGATTTATTGCTCACAGTTCTAATTGCTGGAAATCCAAGATCTACAGGGAGCAAGCTGGAGATCCAGGAGAACCAATGATATAGTTCTAGCCTGAATTGAAAGACCTGAAAATCAGGAAAGTCACTGGTGCAAGTTCCAGACCAATGTTTCAGCTTGGAGACACTTCAGACAGAGAGAAAAAAAATTCTTTCTTACTCAAATTTTTATTCTTTTCAGACCTTCAACAGATTGGATGGACCCACCTACATGGGGAAAAGCAATCTGCTCTACTCAGTTCAAATGCTACTCTCATCCAGAAATGCCCTTATAGATCCCAGAAGTCATTAAATATCTGGGCCCTCTGACATATAAAATTAACCATCACAAGTCGAAATCTGTGTTCGCTGGATTAGGTTGCCCTAAAAATTGGGTGACTTAAACAGTTGAAATTCAATAAAACTTAATTGCGATCACAGTTAAAGACTGTTCTATTCTTATCCCTTCCACCCACGATGGCCAGCATCAGAGAAGCCACGCTGAATACAGCTGAGCCTCAAGGTAGAAAGAGCTTGGGCTCTTGAGCCACTACTGAAATCAAGAATACACCTGGTGGACAGGGGCTGGAGTTGTGGCTCAGTGGTAGAGCGCTCGCCTCACACGTGAGAGGCCCTGGGTTCGATCCTCAGCACCACATAAACATAAATAAATAAAATATTGTGTTCAAGTACAACTAAAAAAATAAATATTAAAAAAAAAGAATACACATGGTGGACAAAATGTACACAAGAAATAATCTCTTGTGTTAAACTTCTGAGAGTTGATGTGTTTTGGCAGATCCCACTACCTTCACTAATACAAACATAAAGAAAGGCTTTGGAAGTCAGGTTAAGGAGCTTTGATGGGGTTTTCAACAGTTGAACAGTGGGGGATTGCTAAACTAGGAAAGAGGTCGACCAAACTGCATCCCCCAAAACAATGAAAACCCAAATCAACAGCAACAAGTCCTCCGACTATTATTACTAATACCAGAAACACAAATGGGCACTCCAAGGACTGTTGAAGGTTCTGATCAGAGAAGTGATCCTTTCATATGACAGTATGAAATATTGTCAGTTGGCAAAATATAGGTTGGACTGGAAGAAGGCTAGGCGGGAAACATGGAAATATGTGAGGAGACATTCAAAATGTATCCATTGAAGAGCTTCATGGGTATCATCCAGGAGCTTGGTAGATATTACAGAAGCTGGTGCAGTATATTTCAAACTTTAAGGAACATCGGAGTCACCCAGGGATCTTGTTAAAAATGCAATTTCGGATTCAGTAGGTCTGGGGAGGGCCTGCGATTTTGCATTCCTAACAAGTTCTCAGGAGGTGCCAAGGCTGCTGGTCCATGGATCTAGGTCAGACAGGAGAAGGACTTGACCTAGGTAATAGTGGCCAGGGAATGGAGATTCCAGAGCTATTAAGGAGGTGCAGTTGATAAGACTAGCTGAATGCTGTCATGTGTGGAAAAATCAAGGATGTCTTCCTCATGTCTGGTTTGGTAACTAGTTGCACAGTTTGGGGGGATTTTCTTTTCCTTTTTCTGACCTATATTTTATAATGCACCTATCTATGCATTAAAGGAAGAAAATATGAAAGAAATCAATGGCACTGTAGGAGTTTAAGTAAGTAAAGGGATATTTTAAACTCTGACAAAGATTTTAACTTTTTAATTTTTTTTTTAGTTATAGATGGGCACAATGACTTTATTTATTTTTATATGGTGCTGAGGATCAAACCCAGTGCCTCACCCATGCTAAACATGTGCCCTACCACTGAGCCACAACCCCAGTCCCACATTTTAACTTTTTAAAAAAACATTTAGTTTTTAGTTGTAGGTGGACACCATACCTTGATTTTATTTGTATGTGGTGCTGAGGATTGAACCCAGTGCCTCACACATGCTAGGCAAGTGTGCTTCTTCTGAGCCACAACCCCAGCCCCACATTTTAACTTTTGATGAACAAAATATTCAATTTTTATATAATTTCTTGTGTACATTCTATGCTGAACAGTAAGGAGGACTGAAACTGTCACCAACTATTAAGCTGATAGGATCCAACTTTATTTCCAAGAAGACTTAATAAAGTGTGATATTTTTGTTATCCTCTTGTTAATTGGAGAACTAATTGTTTTATAATATTGACCAGGTGCAACATACTCATTTCTCTTTAAAAATTCTTTCCAGGGACCTGATTATGAAAACATAAGGAGAATAATTTGCTTCTTTCAATACCAAACCCAATTAATTTCAGTGACTCATAAATGCAGGGGTGAAAAGTTAGACTATTAAAGCTCCATTTGTTTAAGAAAGAAATCATTTTCTTTGTTCTCAACAGACTTCTTATTGTTTTGGACATAAAGGTCTCTCTGAAGTTGGTTAGAGAAACTGGTAAAACTAATGGAATGTTCATCCTCAATTTTTTTTTTTAAATTTTTATATTTTGGTACCGGGGATTGAACCCAGTGGCACTTCCCCGCTGAGCAACATCTCCAGCCCTTTTAATTTATTTAGAAAATTTTGAGATAGGATCTTGCTGAGTTGCTTATGGACTTGCTAGATTGCTGAGGCTGGCCTCACTCTTGCAATCCTCCTGCCTCAGTTTCCCGAGTTGCTAGGATTACAGGTGTGCATCACTATGCTCAGTCCCAATTTTTTTTTTTTTAAAGAATAGTCACCTTACAGGTGACAGGCTGCTGCTTGGGAAAGAGCAGATCACTCTGTAACAGGAGGCAATGAAAATAACTACTCATGGAACCCTATCATATACCAGTAACTTATTGAATTTCTCACAATCCTCTGAGGTAGGTACTTTTAAATATATATATTTTTACCTTTATTTTATTTATTTTTATGTGGTGCTGAGGATCGAACCCAGGGCCTTGCACGTGCTAGGCGAGTGGGCTCTACCACTGAGCCACAACCCCATCCCGAGGTAGGTACTTTTAATTCCCATCATACAGACGGGGAAGCTAGAGCTTAGTGAGGTTCAGGGACTTGCCAAGTCTCCCCAGGATCAGCGACAGAGACAGCATCCCAGCCACGACCCTTACAGAGCTACCTTCTGAAATATCACAATGTTAAGCAGGGGGTTATGAGATATACCTCCAGTGTTTGCATATGAGGAAAACAAAGTTCAGAAGATTCCCGGTCCAGTGTGGTTTCTGATGTGGCTCACGGCCTCTTATTGAAACTGGCCAAACCTATAAAATTTGGCGACATTGATCTGATTCATAATGCATATGGTTGTTGGTTGGGATGACTTTGGGGGCCCTGGGAAGACTCTGCTTTTCCTGTTTCCCTCTTTGATGGTCTCTGAAGCTCTACCGTTAAATATCAATTCCTCTGGCTTAGGCCATTCTTATCTCTTTGTTAAATGCCGTTGCCTGAGAATTCTGATATGGATATGTGCATCTGTGCCTGAGAGTAGGTCTTCCTTGAAGTCAAGGAACAAGGAGAGAGGATAAGAGCAGACTGAGATGAGTCTTGGGGCGGGAGAAAGAGGAGAAAGGAAAGATATTTAAAAATGGGGGATCCCAGGGCCTGAATCATAATCGGCTCTTTCAACATTTTGCTGGAGAAGTGACTTAGACTAAAGGTGGACTTTTTAGGGTGAATGATACATTTTTGTTGTTTCAGTGCTGGGGATGGCACCCATGGCCTCATGCATGCTAGACAACCGCTCTACCAGTGAGCCCTCAGCCCTAAACCTTTGTTTTGAATAAGGAAAAAGAGAATATTAAGCAGACCTAATTGCCCACCTTAAGATCATCTACAGATAGAATATAGGTTTGGAGCATAACTACAAACAACTTGAAGAGTTAGCTCTGAGTCTCTCTCAGGTCCCTGCTCTGCGACCTTGAATAAGCTCACCCCATCCCCTACCCAGGAAGGGCCAGACTGAGAATTGACTTAGCTGATGGGCAGAGGATGTTTTTCAAACACTGAATCTCTGGTCACGTTGAACCCTCTCAGAGCTCACCTGGGCCGGACATGCTTCAAACAAGGTTGACATTGAAAGTCTTTTAAGACTCCCAGTGGCTTCTCTGCTTCATACCCCTCTCCAGTTAGTCTTTACGGGATGATCATTAGTCAAAGACCCTCTGTGGTCCTTCTTCGTCCTCTTGTTCTGCCAAGGGAGGTCTGGGCCAGGCTCTTTCTCCTAAACAGGTCCTTCCTCACCTCTGGATGAAACAGAAGGAGAAAGAAACAGTTTACATAATGGTGCGATCTCACTGATGCCTCAAACTCATTTTTTTTTCTCCAATTACCACATTTTCTGACAGCTAGTTTAAAATTTGTTACCATTTTTCCCCCCCAGCTAGAGAGCTTTCAGGTAGAGATCCAAGTTTATCAGAGCATAACTTTCAGGAACACAGTTAAGGGCTGGGTGTGTAGCTCGGTGATAGGGTGCTTGCCTAGCTTGTGGGAAGCCTGGGTTCCATCCCCAACATAAGAAAAGAAAAGGAAAAAAGAACTCATTTTTAAACAGAACTTCAGTTTGGAGAAAAACGGGTGGTTCTTCACCCCTGATACAGACTGGGAAGGTGGTAATGGCTTCCCTCTGGTAAAACTAGTAAGGGATGCTTACATTTGGAAATTTCCTCCAATTAATCTTCCAGGGGGAAACCCTTCCCAAAGCAGTTTACTATAGACTGTGGCTCAGCTTGGGAACAGCAACAGGTCTCTCGACAGAGCTGATCAGAGAGAACAATCTGAGAAACTGGCAGAGCCCTGAGCACTAACAAGTGTTTAACACAACCCCTCAAACCTCAGAGATAGCTGGCCCCTGGTTTTTATGTGACTATGGTTGAAAAAGAAAAAGAAAATGATTAAAAGAAGAATAAAAAGAAAGCGATAATATAAGACAGAGAAAAGCATTCTCCTGATGTAAGAACCAGAAATAGTTAGAATCCTTGATTTGCTGCTAAGTAGCCAAATGACCTTGAGCATGATCCTATACTTCTTTGAGCTTCAAATTCTCATGCTTTGGGTGGGATTGTACACAGGGGAATGGGACAAGAGGATCCCATGGAAGGATTGAACACAGGGCCCAGTATAGAACAAATCCTCAAGTGTTGGGTGTGAGAGTGGCATTTATGACCATGTCCTGGCTTCTCCCCCAACTCCCGTCTCTTCCTTGATGGATTTGGTCCCTCCCATCCAATGCTGTCATGTCATTCAGGTCATACCTCAGCCCACTTCTGAGTCTCTATCCCAGAGAGGTGGACAAAGGGGTAAGGGACACTTGGGGGTATCAGATTGATCTTAAAGAAGTGAATCCTCTTTAGCAGGGGAGGTGATATCATGCTCTGATGCTCTTGCCTCTGGCATAAACTGAACCTGGATTTGAATCCCAGCTCTGTTCTAGCATTCTTGTTTGACCTTGGTGAGGCCACCCCATGTCCCCAGCATCAATATTTTTCAGTTGTTACAAAAAAAAAAAAAGGGATTAGGGCTGGTGCTGTTGCTCAGTGGTAGAGCACTTGCCTGGCATGCGTGAGGTGCTGTGTTCAATCCTCAGCACCACATAAAAATAAAATAAAAGTATTATGTTAACCTACAACTAAAAAAAATAAAATATATATATATATATATGTGTATGTATGTATTGTAGTAGTACGCATTTCATAAAATTGTTGAAAGAGGAAATCAAATAATGGCCATGAACTTTTCAGGATAGAGCCAGGCATACATCAGGCACCTAATTAATGTTTGCTCCTGTGGATATTATTTATTCTTATTTTGTATTTTAAGGTTTAATTACTTTACTGTTATTTATCACCATCTGGTTCCAATTTGTTTAGCCTTATCTCACTCCACTTGTTTTTCATGAGTTCATTATAATTATACATAATTGTGGGGTTCCTTTTGATATACTTATAAATTCATAGAACAAATTGGCTCCACTTCTATCCCCAGCACTCTCCACTTATCCCCTACCTCCCCTAATCCTCTTCCTTTGTGCTATTGTCTTCCTTCTATTAATTTTTTCAGTTGGTGCATCAGAGTTATACATAAAAGTGGAATTAACGGGCATATACATACATGCGCATAATATAGTTTGTTCAGTTTCCTCCTGTAATTCCTTCCCATTCCCATCCCCCTCCTTCCACCTAAATTCCC
Source organism: Marmota marmota marmota (assembly GCF_001458135.2). NCBI lineage: Eukaryota > Metazoa > Chordata > Mammalia > Rodentia > Sciuridae > Marmota > Marmota marmota. The sequence continues at coordinate 16,164,079 of NW_026000168.1, forward strand.
TTCCTCTACTCCATTGTTCATCCTCCTACTTTAATGAGATCCTCCTTTTAAAAAAAACCCACTTATTTCAGGGCTGGGGTTGTGGCTCAGTGGTAGAGCACTTGCCTAGCTTGTGTGAGGCACTGGGCTCGATTCTTAGCACTTCATATAAATAAACAAACAAATAAATAAATAAACAGATAAATAAAGGTCCATCAACAACTAATGACATAATTTCATTCTTCTTTGTGGCTCAGTAAAACTCCGTTTTGTATTTAGACCACATTTTCTCGATCCAATTGTCTATCGAGAGACACCTAGCTGGTTTTTGTCCACTGCCATGCTTTTGCTACTTTGAATACTACACCCCCCCAACACAAAATGCACGAAGTGCTCACTAAACTCTAAGCCCTTTGCTAAGTAATGAGTGTTCACTAAAGAATAAGACTCAGTTTATAAGACATAGAAGCTGATGGTCTATTTTAATCCAATTTGTTGTTTCTGAAACTTCTTTATATTTTTATGTCATCATATCTTTGTAGATGCTTCTATTTTTTTTAGCAAGATATTTTTATCCTTCTTTTTTTGGGGGTAGTCTAACTTATTCTTTGTAGTCCCTCTGGGAAAGACTTCTCCTCCTCCACCTCCTCCTCCTTCTCCGTTCTTCACTGGAGATTGAACCCCGGGGCACTTAACCACTGAGACACATCCCCAGCCCTTTTTTGTATTTTATTTTATTTTAAAAATATTTTATTAGTTATTAATGGCCCTTTATTTATTTATTTGTTTACATGCAGTGCTGAGAGTTGAACCCAGTGTCTCATGCATGAGAGGCAAGCGCTCTATCACTGAGCTACAACCCCAGCCCCTGTGTTTTATTTTGAGACAGGGTCTCAGTGAATTGCTTAGGGCCTCGGACTAAGTTGCTGAGGTTGGCTTGGAACTTTCGATCCTCCTGCCTCAGCCTCCTGAGCCTCTGGGATTACAGGTAAGCATCACCACATGCAGTTTGTGAGAGACTTCTTGATCCTTGAGGGCAGAATTAAATGTTCCTCCTCTTTGAGTCCCTAGCACCGTGTATGCAGTTCTATAACAGCATTTATCCTATTGGAGTTTTCTATGTCTGGTTTGCTACTAGACTGGGAGCTCACTGAGGGTGGAAATCCTTCTCCTTTATTCAGTAAGTATTTATTGATTCTTGGGTGCTAGGAATAACTACATATGCTGGAGGTATGAGAGATACAACTCGTGGCTCCTACTCTTAAAGAATTCCTGGTTATTAAGCAACCATTTATTCATCAAATTCAGTTCAAATTAACAACTGTTATGAGGAACCCAGCACCAGTTCTCATTTGTCTGAGTAATTCCACTACCTAGACTTACTCTGAATTCCCTGACCAAATATGCTTCCCCCAGCAGCTGATCACAAGGCCGAAATGTCACCATTCACGTTTGTTGCCTTTAGGTCTGTATTAATCAGGAGTCTGACAGAAACTCAATTCAAACCAAAGCAAGCAAAATGAGACTGTTGGCTCAGCAAGGAAAACGTGAACCGTTGAATTCTGTGGAAGGCAGGGAACTCTAGATTTTAGGAAGAAATGTCATCAAGCGCTTAGTGCCAGGATTCTCTTTCTGTCTTGTCACTATAGTGATGTCGTACTTATAGCAGGCTACATTTCTCTCTGTAGGGTGGCGTTGGAAGCTGTCCAGATGCACCACTCAGATTTCCTTAGGGTGGCTGAGAGAATGTGCCTACGAAAAATGCAGCCAGAGAATTCCACTGAGCCCCCAGCTGCTGAAGTTCATTGCCTACATTAGCTTGAAGACTCCATTTCTGGTGTGCTCCTTCCAGCTTGTGACAAGTTTGTCAAAGATACTAAGGCAGGCCCAGCCCTGGAAGACCCAGCATCCCCAGGTGACTGGTTTTGGCTTGAAGACTCTCCAACGGCCTTGTCCAACCTCATTGGCTCCACATGGGAACCTAGGATCCTGCCTTCTCGTTCTCTGTCAACTGGGATTCCACTTGCTCTGCCGTCTGATGGTTCTACCATTTTCTTTTTTTCTTGGCTTCCTTCCTGGTTTTCTCTCACTGGTGATTCACCTAATAAGATCTTTGCACATTTAATCCTGTCTCAGTGACTGCTTCCAGAGAACTAGATTACCCTTGAGGGACCTGGCTGTAGGGAGCAAGTTGGACCAGAAGACATGGTTCCACTCCTGTGGATCCAAACTAGTGCTTGGCTGAAGCCATGCTTCACACAAACTGTTTCCAGCTACAGAGAGGGGATCTATTGCTGGCTCAATCTGCTAATAGGCAACTTCAACTTGGTGATTCCTCATGGATCTGGCTGCAAGGTGTCCTGCAATCGGAAGCCTCTCCCTGCCCTACTCCTGCTCTCTCCCCCTTTATCCTTCCCCTGTGTTCCCCTGAGAAGTCTCTTCCATATCTAAGAGATATGGTATCTTGGTATCTGTTTTTCAAAAGACCTGAACTGACAGGTACTACAAAGAGCTGTGGATGTACCTTAGTTTTTACGTTAGCTCCTACTGCCACAAAAATAATTATCATTCTTTTTTTTTCCCCTAGGGGGGTGAAAAAACCAACCAAACAAAAACAGAAATCATAAAAAAAAAATCTCTCCCAGGACAAGACTAATTGAATTGGTTGGGTTGGATGAACCAACTAACTGTAATCAAGAGAATGAGTCATGTTAGGGCATGGCAGCCTATAATTGAAAATTAGATATTAAATATTTCCAAATAGCCAGAAGAAGGTACAGTCTCAGCCCCAAGAGAGGTTTTTGAATGTTCTCATTACAAAAACAAAAATCAAAACGAAATGCTTCAGGTGGTGGATATGCTAACTGCCTTGACCAGTATATAACATGTATTGAAACATCAAATAACTCCCCATAAAAATATGTAATTAAAAAGTGTCAAAAATTATTCAGGAGCTGGATGCAGTGGCACACCCCTGTAATCCCAGTGGCTTGGGAGGTCTCAGCAATGGTGAGGCACTAAGCAGCTCAGTGAGCCCCTGTCTCTAAATAAAATACAAAATAGGACTGGGGATGGGGCTCAGTGGCCGAGTGCCCCTGAGTTCAATCCCCAGTAACCCCCTCTCAAAAAAAATTATTCAGGAGTCTTGAGGTACAAGTGCCAGGAGGGAAGACAAAAATACAAAAATACAGAAGGGACTTCTCAGGACTCTGCTAAAGATGGTGGAGGCGCAGGTCCTGATGTTAAATGGCTGGGGCCAACTCCTGGGCCACATAGGGGTGACTATCACTGTTAAATAGATACTTCTGGGCCAGAAAGTGGCGGTCATGTTCTGCAAGGATCATTTCTGAGCATTTCTACAGAAACAAATGAAAGTACCTGGCCTTGCTCCGTGAGGATATGAACACCAACCCATCCCAAGGCCCTACCACTTCTGGGTCCTCACCCACATCATCTGGAACTCTGTGCAAGACACCCTACCCCATAAGACCAAATAAGGCCAGAGTGGCCTGAGACAACCTCAAGGTAGCTGATGAAATCCTGCCACTCTGTGACAAAAGGCTGAAGGTGGTTCTCACTGTCCTCAAGGTCACGTGCCTGATACCTACAAGAAAATTGGCCCACCTGGAGCCCCTGGCTCAGTGAGAGGTTAGCTAGAAGTAGCAGACAGGGACAACCTCCCTCTAATAGAACAGGGAAGAGGGCCAAGATCAGTTACCAGAAGTAAAAACAGCTCATGGGGTTATGGAAACAGGCTGTAGAGAATGTGGGAAAAGAAACCGATAAATACAGAGAGGTCGATTCCTGGTCTGAGCCCAAATAAAGGTGGTTTATTGTGAATATTTAAAGATAAAATATAATAAAAATCATCATCACCATCATCCAGAAGGGGCCAGAGGTAGGGATCAAAGTCAGGGAATAGATCAGGGAGACCTGGATCACAGGNTGTCTTCCCTCCTGGCACTTGTACCTCAAGACTCCTGAATAATTTTTTTTGAGAGGGGGTTACTGGGGATTGAACCTAAGGGTGCTTTAGCACTGAACTACATCCCAAGTTCTTTTTTAAATTTTTTTATTTTGAGACAGAGTGTTGCTAAGTTCCTGGAGGGGGGGCGGTTCTCAATAAGTTGCTGAGGCTGACCTTGAACTTGTGATCCTCCTGCCTCAGCCTCCCAAGTTGCTGGGTGTACAGGAGTGCATCACCATGCTTGGTCATTACAATGATTATTCCCATTCCACAGATGAGGACACTGAGGGTCACAGAAGTCAATTTTCAAAGCCACACAGGACAAAATGGATCTGGCACTTGAACACCTAAGACTGTGAGACTGATCACACCACTTATATACCCCAGTCTGCTTTTAACTCTTTAAGTCTCTCTGTTACCAAGTTTTATTCCATGTTTTCCCACATATGCAATGGATGTCCACAGTTGTCCCTTTAGCTAGGATCCTGGGTTTTATAGATTATTATTAAAATCATCTTTCTTTGTTTTGAACTAGGTAGCACAGGCGAGCGGCACAAAATTTAGTTACAAAACGGTGTGTAGGCATCTCTCTTGGTTATCCAGAGTAATAGTCTGTTTTCTCTTGCTATGAATAAAATACCTGAGGTTGGGTATTTATAAAGAGAAGAGGTGTATTTAGCTCATGGTTTTAGAGGCTGAAAGCCCTACTTGTTCAGCTTCTGGAGACCATCTCCTGGTGGATGTATCATAATGGCGGGAACATGTGTGGAAGATATCACATGGTGAGACAGGAAGTCAAAGGGATGCCCGGGACAAGTTTGCTGTTTTTATAATAAGTCATTATCTTGGAAACTAATTGAGGTCCTTTGAGAACTACATTAATCCCTCCCAAGGGTGGTTCCCCCAGTGACCTCACCTCTTAACAGTTCCCACCAACCCAACAACTCCACCATGGAGGCCAAGTTTCCAGCACATGAATCTTTAGGAGATGAACCATATCCAAATCATAGCATCTAGTTCTTTTCTTATGTTGAGGCATAGAAGCCATTTGTATTTCCTTCCTTTCATACTCATTAATATCAACTGCACACACACACACACACACACACGTGTATTTGTTGGTTTTGCTTCTTACTGATATGTACAAGCTTTTTAAATATATTAAGGAAATCTGTGCTCTGCCTGTGGTGTGGATTGCAAGTATTTTCCTCTGTAGGTCTTTTGCCTTAGGAATTATGAAAGAGTTTTCCGTGGAGGAACATCATGGTAGTCAAATTTATCAATTTTAAAATTTATGACTTCTGCGATACATCACTCTTAGACAGCTTTTCCTTAGGTTATAAAATGAAATTTCCTACATTTTCTCCTCCTACTACTATTTTGGTTTCAATCCATCTGGAAATTTTTTGACGTAATGTGTGAGCTACGGACCTTAAAACTTAGTTTTTTTTTTTCTTCCCGAGGTAACAATCCAATTATTCCAATAATGTTGATTGAAGAATCTTGTTCTCCACTGGCTTGAAATGCCATGTTTATTCTATACTAGATTTATGGATACATTTAGGTTTATTTCTGAGTTTTCTCTTTATTGATCTGTCTCTCCATACACAAGAACCACACTGCTTAAATTACTGCAGCTTTATGACATTCTAATAATGGTAGAGCCAGTTCTTCTCTTTTTAATATCCCTTTTCAAAATTCTTCTTGTGATTCCAGCTTTTTTATTCCATGTGGATTTCATAGTCAATTTGTCTAATTACCCCCCAAAATTTATTGGCATTTTTTTCTATTAGAATTGCATTCCATTTCCCAATTAGTCTAGGGAAAAATGAGGGGATGTGGGGAGAGCAAATATAGTAGAATGAAACAGACATTATTACTCTACGTATATATGTGACTACAGGACCAATATGATTCTGCAACATGTACACTCAGAAAAATGAGAAATTTTATCCCATCTATGTATGATATATCAAAGTGCATAAATGCAATCTACTGTCATGTATAACTAATTAAAACAAATTTAAAAAATTTTTAAAAATGAAATTTTTAACGATGTTGCATCTGAGGATATGATCTACCTTTTCTGTTGTCGCTCAAGTGCTCTTTGTTGTTCCTGAGTCATACTAATTTTTGTTCAAAAGTATCTGCACACATCTCGTTAAGTTTTATGATAGGTAATCCATCTCTTTCGTTGCTATAATAATTTCTTCTTTCCCTCATATTTCCTAAGTGAATGTTGTTTTGGCAACAAGGTAAAAGCTCCAATTCTGGCTGTGTTGTCTCTGGCTACTTTGGAAAAGTTGACATTGGATTTGACTCGAGTTCCAGTCCTTTCTCTCACCTTGTAGGCAAGGTCCAGACCCCTGAGACAGAAGTCATTTAAAGGTTCTGGCTAAAGGATTGCCCAATCCCTATGCTGAAGCATCTCTAGGATGGTACCATGGATATTAAAACAGATTGATGATGTGATGCATATTATAAACAGCCGCAAATATGTATAAATTTAATGCCTTTTAATCTACCATGAGGTGACCACATCATGCAAAAGATGGCCAATTAAAGTTTCAATCTGAGACTTATCTCTCTCTCTCTCTCTCTTTTTTTTTTTCTAATCTGGACAGACTTATCTTTGGTGTCCTGACAATTGTTCATCTTGAGGAAATTAAGGTAGCATCCAGTATTATATGACATGAAACTGTTTTCTTCTTATATCATGAGAGGCAATAATGTGTTTCCCTCCCAGGAAAATGGGATCTTAGGCCTCTAAGAAATCCCCTCTAACTCTTCTTCAGCTAGTATTAGGATTCATCAATGTTAGTTAGCATTCTCAACTATCACTGATATTTAATCAGTACTAGGATCAAAGCACCTGCTATCCATGTGCCTCTTTGTGCTGGAAGTTAGGACATTAAAGGAGCCCATGGTCCAGTGGAGAAGATACATAGAAAGTTCCGTAGGATAAGTACTCAACAGAGTTGTGTTCAACATACTCTGGCAATGCAGAGAGAGGGGCTGTGAAATTTATTTAGGATTAAAGGTACTGGCTTTTGAGTTGAGCCTTGGAAAAGGTGGAGTAATTAGCTAGATTGGCAAGGGTAGCAGATGGTGCCAGTGCTCCCCATAACTTTCTAGTTGAGCACTTGCTCTGGTGCAAGGATGTGCCTGGGTCTTGCACAGGGTAGCTGCTGGGGGAGTGAATGGCATCAGGATCACTACTTAACCAGCTTGAATGGGATTTGGTGGCTAAATGCTCTAGATTTCTCACCCCTCAAGGGAAACATCTCCAAAATGGGATCTCCAGTAAGTACCAGGGTTCCTCGGTGGGATTGGACTCCAGTTGCCCACAGTGGCCACCTGTTCACTAATGCCCCTTTTCCTGGCTCCCTTACCTTTTTTGTCTCACTCCACCCCACCACCATGCTTCCTAGGATGGCCTATTAAGCAAACTGTCTGCATTCAGATGCTAGTCTGAGGATTCTAGTCTTCATCCAGTACAAGGACCCTGACTCAGCAATGCACACTCAGAGTGCACTCCAGGAAGGAGGAACAGCATTCCAGGAAGAGGCACAGAGGTATGACAGGCACAGACTACTTTATTTAGGGAAAAGGAAGAATCTGGGCGTGATGGCACAGATCTGTAATACCAGCGTCTCAGAAGGCTGATGCAGGAAGGTTGCAAGTTCAAGGACAGCTTCAGCAATGTAGCCAGGCCCTAAGCTACTTAGCGAGACCCTGTCTCTAAATAAAATATAAAAAGGGCTGGGGATGTGGCTCAGTGGTTAAGCACCCCTGGGTTCAATCCCCAGGGAGGAGGAGGAGGAGGAGGAGGAGGAGGAGGAGGAGGAGGAGGAGGAGGAAAGACAGGTAGATAAACAAGAATGGTATTACAGAGATGCATGAATTCCTTGTTAAACAATGGCTCTCCCCTCTATGGTGATTAGAATGGGACTTTCAAAAGTCCCTCTGGAGCTCTGGGGGTGGGCAGGAAAGCTGTCTGGGGAGGCAGGAGAAAACAGACCGGCTCCTCTTCATCCCTGGCCCCTTTTGCCCAAGGCTCGGTCTCTAAATTCCAGCTCTGTCCAGCGCTGGGGGCAGAGGCTCCCACCTCAGCCAGCCACCTGCTTCCCTGCTGAATCTCTGGCTGCCCTCCTCACCTGCCAAGCCCTGCTGTTGCTGGGGCTGCAGTCGCAGTTGCTGGAGGTGGGCGGAGCTTGGTCCCCGACTGACAGCTCCACACAACTGTTTGTTACCAGGCCTGGGGCTGCAGTCTATCCCCATCGGCTGTTCAACTGGAATTTTCCTTTCTGCAGACTTGCCTGTCTGCACGCTGGGTGCTGGGTGCAGGGCTCATCTGAGATTTCCTATTCAGGGGGTCATTGATATTCCTCTCTTGTCAGCTCCTGTCAATGGGGATATTGGGAAAAACATTTGCAGGGGAGGCTGCCCAAGGATCAGGTTCTTTCCAGCCTCCCTGGATACAGGGATGGGTTACCTTTTTTCTTTTAAAAAAAAAAAAAACCATTTTTTTTTTGAGCAAGTCTTTACAAGCAGTCCTGTGTCTCGTTTCCTTTTCTTTCTGTTTTGACTTTTGTTTATTTATTTATTTTTGCTTTCTCACTTCCTCCCTCCTGCCAGGCCCCAGAGTAGGCATTCAAGATTCAGAGATGACTCAGACAAAAATCTCTGCCCTCAGAAAGATCCTACTCTAATGGGGGAAACAGAACATGACCCAGTAATTATAACACCATGTGCTGAGTACTATGATTGAGTTATTTATGTATTTTTAAAATATTGGTTCAATGAATTGAGAAAAAATAAATAAATGAATACATGTCAGGGCTTGGAGGAGAGAGGCACAATCAGGCAGGGCTTCCTAGAGGCGGTGGTGCCTGAGCTGTATTTGGAAGGGCGTAATCATGAGCACCTGCTAACTGTCAGACACCATGCTAGGCCCTTCAAGCTCATATTGTCATGACAACACTGTGAGGCAGATGGCCCTGTTTTACAGTGGAAGAAAACCTCAGAGGGATTAGATAAGTTGCCTGAAATCACAAACTTGCAAATGGTATAGTCAGGATTCCAGAGCAGCTCAATCAACCATGAAATCTGTGGTTTCTTTTTTGGAACACGCACCGGGCTGCTAGGTACAGGGAAGGGCATCCCAAGCTGAGGGAAGAGCTGGAGCAGATGTTTGGAGGCACACTTGAAGAGAGCACAGGGGATATTTTCTGCGACCCTGGGTTGGCATGCTCTCTAATCCCCAGAACCTTCCAAGCATTTGGCTGTGATCTATAGGAAAAGCAAGCGGCCTTCAGGAACTGTTCAACTCTTCTTTCTAAAGTTGAGAATCTCAGTTCTTCTGTGCCAGGCTGTGTGACCTTGGGGAAGCCTCTTCCCTTCTCTGAGCCTCTGTTTCCCCATTTTTTTAAAAAGAGAGTGAGATTCCTACTTAGTAGAACTGATGCAAGAATTGAAGATGAGATCTGTCGCCATCATTACTATTGATCTGTTCAAGGTGACTTTAGGCTACCTGGGTCTGGCTCCTGATGGAGGGGTTGGCTGAAACACGAAGCAAGGAGACTTCAAGATAATTGGATGGGGGAATGCCATCTATCTGCCAAGAAACGAGGGTGCTGGCAGTCAGCCTACTTCTAGCCTGCTTCGAATGGACCAGATGCTATTTTGGAGATGAGAAAAGACATTCTCTTGACACTAGCAGTCTAGGGAGAAGATAAAAACCAGGAGACAGAAATACTGACTCACTCCTGATCAGGAATGGGCGGCAGGCAAGCCAGTCAGGTATCTTTAGCTCTTCATCATGCATGCATGGCAGATTCTGCAAATATGCAGGGTGGAGGGGAAGGGATGGAGGGAGCATGCTGATGTGCTTTCAGACAGAATCACACTCATAGAGTCAAGTGTGAGACCTTGGACTGCAACTCTTTTCTCAGATCCCTGGAGCTGGCTCTTTATAAGAGTAGAAATGGGGCCATCTGCTCTGAGCTGGCCCTGGAACTAAGGAACCTCTCTCTGGGGGTAGCCACGCAGGAACTCATATGATGTGGTGTCGTGGGTTGGCAGGGGAGGAAAATTTTTTCTCAATGTGCAGATATAGTAAGGGCAAAGTTAGGATTTGTTTATTTATTTATTTATTTGCAACTGTTGGAAGAGCTTGCCCATTTTCCTCTACTGCAAATTTGCCAAAATGATTCCTACCTCATAATGGCTACTGCCAGGGGTAAATGAGAGAGTGGACATACAGCATCTGTCACAGTGCTTAGGACATACAGTGCTTAATAAAGGTGGCAGTGATGATAACGTGCTATTTCACTGCTATCGAAGGTGTCTTTTTCTTTTCCTTTTTAGTCAGAATCCCCAAATTCCAACCAGATATGATAACTATATCAAAATAAAATCTTTTGCATAGAATCTCATAGGTTATCCCAACCTCTTTATTTTGCACATGAAGAAAAGGAGACTCAAAAAAATTGACTTCAGAATACTGAATAGATATCAGACTATGAAGATCGAACCAGGGATTAAAACATATCTGGGCCGGGCACTGTGGTGCATGCCTGAAATCCCATCCACTTGGGAGCCTGAGGCAGGAGGATCACAAGTTCAAAGCCAGCCTCAAGAACTTAGCGAAGACCTAAGCAACTTGGTGAAATCCTGTCTCAAAACAAAAAAATTAAGTCCAGGGATATGGCTCAGTGGTTAAGTGCCCCTGGGTTCAATCCTCAGTACTAAAACAAAACAAAACAACAAAATATACATCTGCCTATATTTAAATAAGAACATATGTTTCACTAAGCTATTTTCTTTAAAATAATCGCTATCATAAAAGCATTCCCAGCCGGAGCTCTGTGGTGCACACCTATAATCCCAGCAGCTTGGGAGACTGAGGCAGGAGGATCCTGAATTCAAAGCCAGCCTCAGCAAAAATGAAGCACTAAGCAACTCAGTGAGATCCTGTCTCTAAATAAAATACAAAACAGGGCTGGGGATTTGGTTCAGTGGTTGAGTGCCCCTGTGTTCAATCCTCAGAAGCCTCCCCCGCCAAAAAAAAAAAAAAAAAAAGGGTTCCTATCACCAGGTGGCCTTGGTATTAGGACCTATTTATACAATCTCATTTAATTTTCTTCAATGACTTTGCAAAGAATTATTAACCCCATTTTTACATATAAATAAACTAAGTCTTATTAGAGAAATGGCGTGATACTGCCTTGTTCATAAGTGGCTAAAGCAGGGTATAAAGCTACATGAGTTTGGCTCTAACTATCTAACTGGTTCACAATCCAGGAGTGGCCCAGGAGGACTGAAGAGCCAGGGGCTACCTGTTGGCTCTTTGTAAACACAGCAGTTCACTCACTAGCACCCTGTCAGTCCCACTTCCCACCATGGGGAAAGCATCTCCATTGAACAAGGACTGTACCAGAAGTAGAGGGAGGGGGTTGCTTTCTGCACAGAAGTGGTCCAGAACGCTCAGCCCTGCCTCTGGCGTGGGTCGAACGCTAAGTGGAGGGGATGCTCCCTTGCTCCTGGCTGAAGCAGTGCGAGGAGGCTGCTGGAAAACAACTGATAAATCCTCCGAGTTTCCCAGGCGGGGGAAACCCACTCTCTGTTGCTCATGTGTGCATGACAGAGATGCTCCTCCGTCGCCATAGCAACAGCCAACACATCAGCATCCTGCAAAAGGCCAGAGCTGCTTGGTGAGGAGCTGGGGTCCTGGTTGGGTGAAAACAGGGCTGGGGTACACTGGGGTGGAAAGAAGGGTGTCTCATTAGCTAGATTCTTCTGGCTTGAAGCTAACTTGTTCCTTGGGCAGGATCAATTTATTCAGGGTCCTGTTTTGCTAATTCTCTGTGCCTGAAAGACTTTGGGTAATAGGAGATGGTAGGGGAGCTTATGAGAAGAGTCCAGGAGGGCATGGTATTTCTCCGATGGCTTTTGATAAGTGTGTTTTTTGATAAGTGTGTTTATTAATGGATTCATCTCTCTTAGGGGCTTGTCCGAATATCCTAATGGAGAATCTCACAGGTTTTGCATTCGGTCAGTCCTGCTTTCTAGCTCTGCAACATTTTAGTCCCGAGATCTTATCATAGCTGAGTATAAATTGCTTCACTGGCTAGAAAAAAAAGCAGGGGGGGGGCGTTGATACTTAATATATGAAGATAACATATGGGCAGTTTCTGGTATGTGGTTTAATTGTAGTTATTATTGATTCCCCAACACCATCAGAGAAATGGAGACTTGGTAAGGGGACCATCTCTGATTCCCTTAAAATCAGGCAAAACCTGGACTTAGAATTCACATCTCCTATGCATCTTTCTCGAACCATCTGTTAGTATTTAGTGTTTGCTCTGCAGATCTGGCCCCTGCTTGTACTCCCTCTCCACCTAGAGAATGTCACAGCACCAGACCTTGGGGATCACCTCACTCAGCTCCCTCTCCTTCATTTTCCAGGCCAGGAAATGGAACCCTTGAGAGAAGAATGAAGTGTTCCCATTCAAGGTCACCCGGGGAAGGTAGAAGCATTAGTTGAAGCGGTTGTTACATTAGCAGGTATGACTAAGCCTGAGAGTCACTGCAAGAGGGTCGGCCTCACACCTGCCTGGATTCCCCTGGGTATTTAATGTTGGGATAAGTATGGGTGGGGAGACACCTTTTTCTGTATTTCAGTTGTAGTGTTGGTGAGCTCTGTGGTTCCACAGGCATCAGAAATATAAATAGCTAACATCTGCACAGTCCTTTACAGCTTATAAAATACACTTGAGTGTATTTTATAATGCTGTCTTATTGAGTCTTCCCAATAGTCCTTCAATGTAGTCCTGATAGTTATTACTGTTCCATGACAGGTAAGGAAACTGAGGCAGGAATTGACTTCCTCAAAAGATATATAACTAACAGAAGACAGATTTAGAAATTGACTTATATATGTGTGGTTCCTAACTGTAGCCAACTGGCCCAGCTCACGGTGGGGGCCTGGCTATTCTCTGCTGGCCCTATACAGATGTTGAAGAGAAAGTCATCTGGAGGGTTAGCCTGAGCACCATCAAAACAGGCCCACCTCCATGGAGATGATGAACACTTGTCATGGACCGTCCAAAACAGCAGGTAAGGAGATGGTATGGCAGGTAATGATGGATGTCTCTTCTGGTAAATCTTTGGCACTTCCAAAGTGCTTTTCAAATCAGGCAGACACTCCCACTCTTCCTGTGAGCACAAGAGACCCAAGCAACTCACTGAAAATTGCAAAACCATTTAGTGACGGAGCAGGACTAGAACGAACAATTTCTGGATCCCAAACTCTTTTGACTTCTCTTGAGAGCAGATGAATGGGAATGGGGTCCCTCATCCTGGGATGTGATCAGGAGCCAAGGAAGGCACTTTTTTTTTAGGCGACTTCCTTTTTTGAGAGGAAACCTTGCATTTTGGCAAGGAGCTCAGTGTAGCACGTTTTCCTTTAAGCGTGGTTTTTTGAGTTCAAAGCATGTAAATTGGTTCTTGATTTTAGCAGGGGTTCTTTCACCTGCAATTTCCAGATATTTATCTGTGTTTACAATCCAGGGGGACGATCACAATGACACAAGGTACACAAGGGAAGACCTCAGAGCATCTTGGGCTTCTACAACTGGGAAAGTCCTTTGCGAATCTAACACGTGGCTTCATAGGTCATGGAGGATTGCTGATGGCTCTGGGAAAAATGCCCTCTACATGAGGAAAAGGAAAGTCTTATTGGGTCTTAGAGGAAGAGACGAAGAAAAGACCCTAAATTTTTTATATTTTTTACATTTTTATATTTTGTAGAATTTCCTAAATCCAAATCCAGTTCTCTCTTCAATTCCAGGTAAAAGACTAATAGTGCCATATTATACCTGGATCTGGGATTGAGATCCACAGGTACAGATGAGGGGAAGATTTCCACTACAGTTCATTAAAACCCAGGACCGTGTTTAATAAAGTACAGGAGGCAAAGACACTTCTTGGCAAGGATCCAGTGGAATGTGGAGGATTTCGGTTGAAGTAGACTGGTTGACAGTTGTACCCACTGATGAAGAACTTCTGATCGTACACAACTGACCAATGACCTCCTATGCCCAATGAGAAAACAGTCTGTTCTTCCACAAGAAAATTCTTATTAAAACCTATCAGAAAATAATGTAATTAATAGAATTTTTTGATATATATGTTGTGTGTGTGTATATATTTATTTAATATTTTAAGACTGAGGACTGAGCCCACGTGCACTTTAACACTGAGATACATTCCCAGCCTTTAAAGAAATTTTATTTTTTAGAAGTAGTTAGACACAATACCTTTATTTTATTTATTTATTTTTATGTGGTGCTGATGATCGAACCCAGGGCCTCGCATGTGCTAGATGAGCGCTCTATCGCTGAGCCACAATCCCAGCCCTCCCAACCCTTTCACAATTTTTTTATTTTGAGCCAGAGTCTCGCTAAGTTGCTTAGGGCCTCGCCAAGTTGCAGAGGCTGGCCTCAAACTTTTGATCCTCCAGTGTTAGCCTCCTCAGCTGTTGGGATCACAGGCATGTGCCACTGCTCCTGGCTTGATAAATCTTTTGTTGATCTTGTGAGTCTGTCTCTATTGCTTTAATGAAGGAATCTTAAGTAAAGCAGTCCTCTGGGAACATTCTGATCTAGATCCCATGATTGGGAGACTAATCTGTATTAGATGCTTTATCTGGCGTTATAGATCATTCTGAGAAACGGAACACAGAATCCCACACCTTGAGAGGCTCATAAAAAGACAAGCTGGATGAACACTAATGACATTAACATACAAAGTAGTCCTCCATTACCTTCAGGGAATATACTCCAAGACTCCAAGTGATGCCTAAACCCACAAAAATCTCTCTACATTGTTTCCTAAACATACATATGTATGACAAGGTCTAATTTATAAATTAGGCACAGAAAGAGGTTAATAGTAATAGCTAATAATAAAATTGAACAATTATAACAATATGCTATAATAAAAGTGGTACACATCTGGTCTCTCAAAACATCTGACTGTAGATCTTAGCAATTTTGGCATATGTTTTTTTTTTTCTTATTAAATTGAGAACGGTCACCTTTTCACTTAAAGAAAGCACTTTACAGCTCCTCATTAGCATATTCTCTTTTGGCCAGCATCATTATTCTTGTGCTTTGGGGGTCATGAAGTAAAACAAGGGTCACTTGAACCTAAGCACCCTTGTACCACGACTGTTGATGGAATAATGGAGACAGCCTCTGAGTGACTAATGGGTGGCCAGTACATCCACACTGGATGAAGGGATGATTCACGTCCCCGGTGACAAAACAGGACAGTGGGAAATTTCATCACATTACTCGGAATGATACATAACTCAAAACTTATGAATTGTTCCTGGAATTTTCCACTTAGTGTTTTCAGATTGCAGTTGACCACAGGTAACTGGCACCATGTGCACCACTGCAAAACCATGGATCAGAGGGAACATCAGTACACAAACAGAGTCTCTCTGAGCCTCCCCTACAAATGCTGGAGGGCATACTACACGCCAGGTGCCTTGCAAAAGTTCAAGGGATAAAGCCACAACAAGGACAAGGATTTTGGTTTCTAGGAGTAGATCATACAATCTTATTTCTTGTGAGTACAGCTTCAGGTTTTGCTCATTCTTTCTTTCTTTCTTTATTTATTTTGCAGTACTGAGGATTGTAACCTAGAAGTGCTCTACTATTGAGCTCCATCCCCAGCCCTTTTTTATTTTGAGACAGGGTTTCACTAAGTTGCAGAGGCTGGCCTCAAACTTGCGATCCTCCTGCCTCAGCCTCCTGAGTGGCTAGGATGATAGATGTGTACCACTGCACCAGGCCTGAACTGTCTTCTTAAGGCAAGAACTTGAGTTTGATTCATCTTTTAATCTCCTTTACACTCCAGTCCCTAGCATAATGTTCATGTGAATTAGGCACTCAAAACATACTTGTTAATTGGTTCATTTAAAAAAATTATACATACACTACAAGCTTACTGGGAGAATTAATAAAATCTCTCTTCTATCTATCATCTATCAATCAAGTTTTATATATAGTTATATAAAAAGGATGTTCCCAGTCACATAAAAAGCAGAAGTGACACAGTGCCTGACATCCCACCAATAGAGATACATATCTTTGGAAAAGATTCCTTTGATTCCCTCCAGGAAGGACAGTGCATTAAATTAGCCTTATTTAATTATTAGTGACATCAGTATTTCTTCAATAGATAAGAACTGTGGTGGATAAGAATACAGTTCACCTTTCAAACGACCTGTGTCAGGTATGGTGCCTGATGTTGGGGTCACAGATGGTTAAGACCCAACCTATTCTTGAAAAGCTTACATACTAGTCACCACAATATTTTATTATACTTTCTTCAGGAGTTCTAACAAAGACAATACATGGTGCTCCTGGAGGATTGAGGGAATATTCCTAGAGAAGTCATCAGCTACAATAGCTCCTTGCCATATCCGCTTGAGCACTTCCTCCACTTCTCTACTGGTAAACTCTTTACAGATGCCTCAAGACCCAGCTCAGTATTACCTTTCCCAAGCCTCACAGACAGAACAAATTCTTCCCTCCTTGGTGTTCCTAGAGTACCTTACCCAAGGCATCTCTCCCATCTTATTGTGGTGAATCATTCCTGTGTTTCCCTCGATTCCCCATAGACTGCAAACTTCTGATACTCGGGGCCACTTCCTAATTGCTCCCATCCCCGGGGCCTGGGACCTGGTAGCAGGAAAGCCCGCTGCATTGTTGCAATTGACTGCACACCCCTCTGATACACTGACTCAGAGTTGGATTGCACATCTCCAAGCCCCAAGCTGTGCCAGCTGGGATGTAGGAAGCAAGAATGGCCTGCCAATATCAGTGACAAGCCACTTACTGATTCTATCCAGCCCAGTTAAGGCGTACTGAGAGCCAATTTAAATAATAATAATTTAGGCACCACTTCTGTAATATCCACTATATACCAGATGTTTTACACACAGGCTCTCATTTACTCTAACATCCTCAAAAAGTGTTATTTCTGCTCTTTTTTTTTTATCATCTGGGAGAAAAGTGGTTCAGAGGGATAATTTGTCCAAGGTCATTTATCACTCTAGGTGGTCTACTTGCAAAGCACATCTGCTCTGTTGTGCTCCAATACAACCAATATGTATATCCCATGAGATATACACCATGAGAGGTGAAAATAAAAGTCCAAGGTTCACACAAGATTGAGAGTCCAGGCACACAGAAGGTGACAATCAGAAAAGTTGTGGATGGTAAGGCAGATGTGAACAATGAATGGACTGGGAAAAACCAAACATCTTTCAATAGCATTGAATGCACCAATGCATGTCAAGGAAGTAGACGGGGAGCCTTAGACATCCCCTTTGTGGGGTCCTGCACAGAGGGTTTCCAAACTTCCCATGGCTTCCTCTCTCTGATCAGTGAGGAGGTGGAGAGAAGTTCGAGCTATTAGATGGGCCACTGAAAATGCACCCCATGGCTCCTTCTCAGACATCTGATAGGATCTCTTTCTCTCAAAGTAGAGGAGGTAGCCTTCCCTGTGGTCTTGACCTCCTCTTGGGGTGGGGAGACACATTCTCTCAGCCTTGAGGAAGAAGGAGTGGTTCTTTTTTTTTTATCTCACCATACAGGGGGTCCTTGTTAGTGGAGCGAATTATTCCTTTCTCCCTCACCTGAGGATTGGGGAGATGGCTCATTTCTCCCTAGCTTTGGGAAAGGAGGTGATTCTTTTCTTTCTCATTACGGGATGCATGCAAGTGTGTGTGTGTGTGTGTGTGTGTGTGTATGTGTGTGTGTACACGCGCAAGGGGGATGGCTCCTTTTTCTCACCTCAAGGTAGGGAGGCTGACACCTCTCTTCCTTCCAAAAGGAGTGGGGATGGTGTCCTGCGCCTCCATCTCGGCTGGGACACGATTATTTTCTCTCCAACCAAAAAAAGGTGGTGGGGAGACGCTCAGCCCTCTCTTCCCTTCCTTCGGGGGGAAGGACTAGCTCTCACGCCCTCTCCACACAGTCACGCTCAGGTGACGGGAGGCCTGGCTCTCCCTATCCCCAAGTCCCCCCAGAGCTGAGAGAAGGCGGCCAGGAGCCCTCAGCGCTGGCTGCAAGGCGGGGGCGGGGCCGACGATGCGGCGCGGGGCGGGGCCAATCGTAACCACGCCCCTCGTCCCGCACCTCGCCTCCCGCCCAGCCTCGCGCTGCCGGGCTCGCCCGCCCAGTGCGCCGCGGCTGTCTGCTGGGCTCGCGCGCCGCCGACCGAGCCTCAGCCGCCTCAGCCGCCTCAGCCGCCTCAGCCGCCTCAGCCGCCTCAGCCGCCTCAGCCGCCTCAGCCGCCTCAGCCGCCTCAGCCGCCTCAGCCGCCGCCTCAGCTTCGCCCTCCGCCCCTCGCCTCCCACCGCGCCTCCCGGTCCCGCCGCCCCGCGCGCCCCCAGCCCCTCAAACCAGATGATGAACTTCCTGAGGCGCCGGCTGTCGGACAGCAGCTTCATCGCCAACCTGCCCAATGGCTACATGACCGACCTGCAGCGGCCCGAGCCCCAGCAGCCCCCTCCGCCACCCTCAGGGGCGGCTTCGGCCTCGTCGGCGACCCCGGCCGC
Organism: Marmota marmota marmota; assembly: GCF_001458135.2. Lineage (NCBI taxonomy): Eukaryota > Metazoa > Chordata > Mammalia > Rodentia > Sciuridae > Marmota > Marmota marmota. The sequence goes on from NW_026000168.1 coordinate 16,182,666, forward strand.
CTCGCCGGGCCCCGAGCGGAGGCCGCAGCCCGCCCAAGCGCTCGCGCCGCAGCCCGCGCCGCAGCCCGCGGCGGCGCCGTCGGTGGGCAGCAGCTTCTTCAGCTCGCTGTCCCAAGCCGTGAAGCAGACGGCNCAGGCCGGGGAGAGGATGGTCCCGGGTGGTCTCCAAGGACACAGCTCAGACCAGAGCAAAGTGGGGTCCGCGTGGTCCTGCAGCAGGGAGATGGGGACGAGCGTGCGCGCGTGCGTGCGTTTGGGGGGCGAGGGCGGGCGCTGATCAGCCCGGACAGGTGACTCCAGAGTTAAAAGACTTCCTCAGATGCTCCAGATCCCCTCCACCCCACCGCCCCGAGACAGAGAGAAGGAGCTACTTTTTGCAACGGGAAAGACTCTGAAGAAATAGTTCTTTGGGGGGGTAGGGAGAAGGAAGGGGCACACTGGACAGCTTAGACACATTCAAACCCTAAATGAAAATGGTCCCAGAGGGCCCTTTTTGAAAGACCGGTTTATAAAAAAGGTTCTGCTTCATGAGATATGCAGTGAATTGGGAATGAAAAAATAGGCACGGGGTGGGGTGATGGTGATTTTTTTTTTTTTAAACCTGGACCCTTGAAGACTGATATCAAATATGCACATCAAGGTGGATCAAATCACAGATGTAGTAGCCTAGGTGTCTGTCCATCCACTGGTTTCCTCCGAGTGTGGCTGAAGTCTGTTTAATAAGAATAAAATTCTTGTAATTTGTGCAGCAGGGAAGGGATGTATGGGTTTTTGGTTTGTTTTTGTTTTTAATAATGTGGTTGTGGGGGTGGAAGCGATTGGTAGCTTTTTCCAGCTGAGAGATGAAGACCTAAATAATATATTCTGGATTTTTACAGGTGCACAATAAAAGGATCTGCCTTAATGCAGTAGATGGGAAACTTCAAGATGTTTTTCTTTTCCTTTCTTTCTTTTCTTTTCTTTTTTTTTTTTAAAGGGATATGTGGTATTTTTCCAACTTAGAATGGTGAAGGCTGGGAAAACTGTTATCTCTAGTTGGGAAAAGCATGAATGAACGTTTAAGACTAGGAGTGGATCTGTTTGATGCAGCAGCAGGTTGACCTGTGGGATGGTGGGATGGTGAAATTGACTAGTAAAGGGCTTGAAGAAAAGAGGGCCAGAAATCTGGGATGATTTTTCCTTACGAATATGAGGAAAGGTTTTTTTAGTTTGTGTGTTTTATTTTTTCTCAAAGGGGTTGAGGTTGGACCTGAGTATTCCTCCCAAGAGGGAGGCACAGAGGGACCACAGAGCTGTTTATCTCCATTTCCTCTTGGCTGCTTCATTGCTTTTTTCCCTCAATCTCTCATTGAAAGGCCTTGGGGAGAGGGGGAGCGTGTGAGCAGGGAGAAGTGAGATGTGGATGTGGAGGTGCCCTCCTGCTGGCTGCTGATGTGGCCATTCTAGAGTCCTCTGGGTGACTTTTGTGATTGGCTTCTTCTCCTCAACAGTGGAGTAGAAAGACCCTTACCAGGAAATGACAGAGATTATGCAAGGGGGGTAATGGCAAAGGTATAAGGAAATACTTCAGTGCCATTGACAACCCCCACTTGAGAATTGCTCTCAGTTTAAATCAACAAGTGCTTATTAAGGGGGAAGGGAAGGTAACTAAGCTCTATTGAGCATCCATTATATGCCGAACTCTACGAGTACAGTCAATAATGATATCCCTTTGGATTCTTACCCATAAAACTGAGCCTTACAAAAGGTAAGTGAAATGTTCATAGTCAAATAGCCAGCAAATGGTAGAGCCAGGATTTGAATTTAGGCCTGCTCCATTGTTGCCACTCCATTATGTTATATTGCCTCATATTATTATATTACTATTAGCAACATTAATAATAAGTTCCCTTTAGGGGGATGAGCAATGTGGGGACCTTTTGGAGAACTCATTCTCAAATTTTGGAGACAAATGGATTCATGAAACAGTTAACAAAAAGGGATCAAGAATTATTAGTTGAGACTAGTGTTTCAATAATTAATGAGAGCTAGAATTATTGGAGAAAGCTTCACAAAAGATGAGCCCAGGGATAGGTATATAGCTCATTTGGTAGGGTGCTTGCCTCGCATATTCAAGGCCCTGGTTTGATCCCCAGCACCACACACACACAAGATGAGTCCTGAGGAAAGGCCAGGAAAAAGGGGAGAAAAGAGAATGACATTGGTGTTTCATTTTTCTGTGTAAGAATCTGACCCTTATTCATTTTTTCCTGATCTCTCATCCTGTTGAGCCTATTTGTTTAAGTCTAAGTGCTAGTTAGGTACACAGAGGTAGATAGAAAATTATTTTGTATTTGTACTATAAAGCTGCTGCATATCTGTGTTTTAGTTAGGAATGCTTCAGTGGATTGAGATCTGCAACTCTCATTTTATAGTATTATTTTCTAGGAAGAGTACCTGGCATAAACCAGAGAATTTGCCTTGCCCTGGAGACTAGACTTCTGATGGAAGTAATAGAAGCCACTTTCCTGTGGGCTGACTCCCAACTGCTTTCTGATTTTCTCTGAAGTAATAACATTGATTTATTAAAACTCATAAGCCCAGTTTGAGTCTGATGCTTGACAGCACTTCTGTGCTTCTGTGTTTTTGTGCTTAATAGCAATTCCCAGAATTGCAGACTTTTTCGTCTTCTAACATAGGTCTTAATTTGTTAAAAACAACTCAGTTAAATATTGATGAATGATTCTATTGAAAGATTCCTATGAATTAGGGAGCAGGTGCCTGCATATGACAAGCACAGTACCTTACAAAAGTGGTTTTGGCTCAAAAGGCTGATTTTTGATAATTCTGTCTCACAGTTTAAGCTACTTAGATAGCATTCAGTAAGCAGGTATCATATATATCCGTTTCATTTTCCTGGTGTTTAAATAGGAAGTCAGAGAGTAATCTCCCAGTAGAATTTAAGAATATTGGTCCCATCGGAATTATAGAATGCTAAAATAAAGAGTGTTTTTAACAAGCATTTAAATAATTGGAGATTTTAAAAGAAAAGCTTAAAATAGGCACCCTCTCAGAACATCCTTTATACGTAGCAGATTTCTTTGAATTTCTATTAGTGTAATTGTGGGCAATGTAATTTGGAGACCTTACTACTGACTAGGTTGATGGGAAAATTGGAGGGTGTTTCTCTCTCTTTCTTTTGCTTGAAATATTTTCATGTTGCCTGAGTTATTTAGATTAATTGCACACTAAAAGATCATTGAAAAATGTGAATGTTCCACTAAAAAATGAAGTCAATTTCATTATATAAGTTATTCATTATTAGTAGTATTTTTATATCATCAGAAAATGTATGACTTCAGGTTCATTTCTAAATTTGAAGTGCAATTAGGATTGCACTTTAATGTTCTTTATACTTAAACAAGGAACTGGTACCAATTTGTGTATGTCATCTTTTTTTTTTTTTTTTTTTGTATTATCCTTTCTCTGGTGAAGAGGTAAGTTTTCATTCAGATTCTCCTCAGCCTCCATTTCATTGGTTCTGATCCCAGTGGCCAAGTTAGCTTTTCATTCTGGCACATTTCACTGTTTTATTTGAAAATCAGCATAACTAGGCACTCTTAATTTCCTAGATACAGCAGATGTGATAATTCAACAGATGTTCATTGAGCACCTTCTTTTTATAAGGTTTATTTGATAAGAAAAATGGGAAATAGTATCTGTTTTCTAAGAGCTTACCCTCCAGGTGGGTAGATAGGAAAAGTAAAAAAAAAAAAAAAAAAATTTAAAAAGTTTCCTAGAAATTATCCCTGTGTTCAAAGTGTGGTCCTTGCCAGTGGTATTAGCATCAACCAGGAGGTTTTTGAGCTACACCCTTTCAGGTTCCACCTTACATCTTCTGAATTGGAATTTATACTTATACAGGTATCTCCAGGTGATTCATCATCACACTAATTTGAGATGCATCAAACAGAAGGTTATGTGATTAGTGCTAAACGCATGGGTACAACATCAACTACTGTCATTTATTGAACAGTTTCTATATGCCAGATGTTAGTAGAAACACTTTATAAATCTCTTTAACTCTTAACAATAGTAGTATAATTCTGTAGAAGTTTAAAAGAGAGAGATTGATATGGGCTAAAGTGGGCTTCATGGCAGAAGTGAGCCTTGAAGAAATTTGAGGAAATAGATATATACAACCTGTCTTCTACTTTCCTTACTTTTATTTTTTTCCATCCCTGACTCTCAAGGACTGATGGAAACTTTTGTTTATATATAGCATTTAAACTTGAAGGAACTTGAATGATCATCTAACCCAGAGAATGGAATGATTTGCCCAAGGTCAAATAAGAAGTTAGCAAGAGAACAGGAACTAGATTTACATCTTCTGACTCCAATTCAAGTTTCTTAAGTTACTCTGTGCGCTCGCCTGGCATGCGTGCGGCCCGGGTTCGATCCTCAGCACCACATACAAACAAAGATGCTGTGTCCGCCGAAAACTAAAAAATAAATATTAAAATTCTCTCTCTCTCTCTCTCTCTCTCTCTCTCTCTCTGTCTCTCTCTCTTTAAAAAAAAAAAAAAGATTCTCAATTTAGTCCCTGTTCTACTTTAAAAAATACTGTTTGCATCTGCTTCTTTTAAAGGCTCATTGTGGAGTTATTAGAAAGTGCTTAAAAAAAGAATGACTTGAGAATATCACACTGTAGCCACATCAGCAATTATACTGTTTCTTATTTGGGCTATTATTGTTTCAAAATGGTTGAAAAAAACTCTTAGAAAACCAGTCATCAGGGGCTGGGGATATGGCTGAAGTAGTAGTACGCTCACCTGGCATGTGTGAGACACTGGGTTGAGGAAGATCACTTCAGCACCACATAAAAATAAAATAAAGATATTGTGTCTACCTAAAGCTAAAAAAATAAATATTAAAAAAAAGAAAGAAAACCAGTCATCAAAATCCAACAATCCAACAATCTGCTGGTGATGTGGCAGACACCTATAATCCCAGAGACTGAGGCAGCAGGATTGCTTTAGCTAGGCCCTAATCAACTTAGTGAGATCCTGTCTCAAAACAGAAAAAAATAAAAATAAAAAGGGTGGAAGATATGACTCAGTGATTAAGCATCCCTGGGTTCAACCCCTGGTACAAAAATAAGAAAGAAATAAATAAATCCAGCAATCTAGTTGGACCTATGCTGTAATGATGATATTCCTTTCAGGAACCCATCTCTATATCAACATTAGCATTTTTAATATGTTGCTTGGTTAAAAGGAATGAAAAGTCAAAATAGGAAATGCATGTGTTTCCTTCACATTTACCAAACAATTTTAACTGGGTTATGGTTCAGTGCAGTTGAGCATCTAAACACAAGCCAAGTGCTAGGGATGTAAGTATAAATTGAGCAGCAGCCTAGTATATTGGAATCTTCTAGTCCATGGGAAGAGGATAGTTTTTTGTTTGTTTTGTTTTTAATATTGGGGATTGAACCAGGGGCACTTTGCCACTGAGCCAGCCTTTTTTATTTTTTATTTTGAGACTGGGTCTCAATAAATTGCTTAGGGCCTTTCTAATTTGCTGAGACTGCCCTTGAACTTGTGATTCTCCTACTTCAGCCTCTTGAGTTGCTGGGATTACTGGCATGCACCACCATGCCAGGTGATAAGAGGATAGTTTTGTTTCAATATAACATGATAATAAGTTGTATAAGGTGTTATGGGAACATAGAGATAGGTTATTCTGGGGAATAAAGATGTTGAAGTTTGAAATCTTCCATAAGAATGTGTCACTGTGTATTCTTAGGTAAGCCACTTTGCATCTTTGGACTTTGATTCTCTAAAATTGGTCAAATGAGAGGATTGAAACAGACTCTCTAAGATCCTTTCTAATACTGCATTATTTCTATGGGACAGTTTTGTGTCATATTCTTTCAAAAAACTTTAGCTCTGTAATTTCTTCCTATGACATTATTCCTGTACATGTAAATAAATGATTAAACATTTCCTTGAACGAAAAGCTCACCTTGGATTACTTTCCATTTATACCACCTTCTTTCAATGTTGCTACCATGTATTGACTTGGAAATAAAGACTTAATCCTGTAAAGTGCTGTGTGTTTCCTCATCAAGGATGAGAATTGGTGATTTTTAGTTTATCTCTTCCTGATAGACCTAAGACCTTTTGTATACATATGTTGAATGGTGTTCTCAATTGCTGCTTTACAGTCTCATTTTATCTTCACAATGATCCTGAGTAATAATTTGAATATCTACTTCATAGATTACAGACTCAGAAAAGTAGTCACTTGTGTAAGATTAGGTAACTATTAAGCTGAAGTGTCTGGATCTGAACCTAGATTATTTGAAAAAGAAAAAAAAATAAAGCCAAATTCTCTAGCAGAAAAAATTTGGTGACAGTTTTTTTTTTTTCTTTAAAATTTATTTTAAGACAGGGCCTCACTGAGTTGCCCAGGCTAGCCTTGAATTTATGATCCTGCTGCCTCCAAAATAGCTAGGATTAGGTGACAGTTTTTCTTATAAAAAGATTATTTTTCTTACAAATATACTTACCATGGGATTCATTTAAATAGTATGTCCCCGCCCCCACTTTTGAAATTCCTGAGTTTACAAAAAGTTGATATACACAGCTTTTTCAAGATGATATCCACCATCTATACTGAGGGCATGGTTAAATGCAGTGCCCTCAGGATGGAGGATTGCATCATGGATTTGTGTGTGTGTGTGTGTGTGTGTGTGTGTTTCATGGCACTCCCACTATGTGGGCAACTCTAAATCTTGTGAGTGAGACCCTCTGCATGTTCACTGGGTGGCATTGTCATCCAACATAGGTGAAATTTGGTACCAGGAGGCTATAATAGCCCTTCAGAGACAGGGGAGGATGGTCTAGAAGGCTTTCCTGTTCTGTAAATACTGCTTTAGTGCAGCAGGAAGAGGTAGCTTAGAATACGGCCAGTGACCTATGGAGAGAATAAAGTGAGCAGATACTACAGTTTCTGAACTCTAGGAATGCCCATGCAGCATGACTATGAGGAAGGGGATGTATACAGGCTCTGGTGTTTATATCTTGACAGCAGGCATTTCTGAAGTGTTAACCATTCACTGAAAGGTGTAAAGTAGGTTAAGATTATGTTCAGTCACCCTATTTTCTCTTCTTCAGCAACATGAAACAATGTGGCAGTACAGGATTGAGGACCTAGGATGGAGATCTGGTCCATTGTTAGCCATAGGACTTTATTACATTTATATAATGTCTTTCTCCCATTTGACAAATTTTCACTGGGGGCCTACTATGAACCAGACACTGTTTTAGGTTTTGAAATAAAACAAAAATTGGGCTGGATAGTGATAGAGTGCTTGCCTAGCATGTGTGAGGCACTGGGTTGAATCCTCAGCAATACACAAAAATAAGTAAAGTTATTATGTCCATCTACAAGTGAAAATATTTTTTAAAAGTTAGTTATGTTATCTGTAAAATGCTGATAACAATATGTATGTTTCAAAAAATGTTACGAGAATTCAAAAAAATAAGGTCCTGGAAAAGCACTTCATATGAGCTAAAGAGCCACAGTTTCTGATGCGTCCTTCCCTGTTTCCAATAGCAGATACCCACCTTATTTTGATCCCATTTTTTTGAGTGCTCCAAATTTTGTTGTGCAGGTAATTGTTTAATTTTGCACACTTCAAAGAGAGAATCTTTTTTTTTTCTTAAATTGAGAGTCACTGGCTCAAAGACAATGTCATTGGAAGTTTTTTTTTTTGTATTTTATAAAAAGACAATCTAATTTAGTTAGTTTCTCTCTCTCTCTCTCTCTCTCTCTCTCTCTCTCTCTTTTTCAGAAAGAAACATTACCATTTAACTCAGCTATATTTAACAGGGGCAGAGCTACACGAATCTTTATTTAATAATTACCTAAATTCTAAAATAGCTCGAGTTCAGTTCTACTTGTGACTAATGAAGAATGGCTACAAAGGAAGTGAAGGAAGAGAGAAATATACAGAATGCCTTCAGAAGGTGATGTCTGTATTTTCTCTATCCAGTCCATCTTTCACATTGCTTTCAGAATATATATTTACAAAACAAAATAAAAGCAACCACAGGTCTTTTGAAATTAATTTCCTTCTTAACATTTTTCTCTAACACACACTGTTCATTACATTTATTTACAACTGGCTCCAGCTTATTTTTTATTTTTATTTTTGACGTTTTGCAGCAGGGTCTTACAGAGTTGCCCAGGCTGGCTTCTGACTTGTGCCCCTCCTGCCTCAGCCTTCTGAATTGCTGGGATTACAGGTGTGCACCTCTGCACCCGGCTGCTTCTCTCTTATCCTCATATTAGTGTTCCTTATTGCATTTTCAATGGATGGGAGTACTGCTTGTTTAAAAAGACCCACCCTTCCTGGCTTTTTCATTTCTTGCTGCAAATTTCATTTCTTTTTCCTTCTGTTCATGCTCTCATTTTCTACTGATTGCTTCTTCCATTGGTTGCTCCATCTGTGTACATAAATCAGTGAAAAACTGCTCCTAACAACAACCCCCTCCTTCTCCTCCTCCCTTCTTTATTTTTTGATTATCAGATATTGAACCCAGGGGCACTCTACACTGAGCCACATCCCCAGCCCTTTTTATTTTTATTTTTTGCTTTGAAACAGCCTAGCTAAGTTGCTTAGGGTCTTGCTAAGTTGCTGAGGCTGCCCTTGAACTTGCAATCCTTCTGCCTTAGTCTCTTGAGCTACTAGGCTGATAGGCGTGAGCCATCATGCCCTGCTCTCTTTACCTTCTTAATCACCTCCAAATGTGAAAGAGAATTGTCACTGTTTTTTTCTACTTCCTTATTCTATATTTGCCCTTCTTCTCTGACCTTGGGTTTTGCTCTCTCTGTAATACCGAAATTGTTCTTCTTGGGAACCTAATTGCTAAATCCAGAGGAAGATGCCAGTCTAGACCTTCATTGATGGGTTTGACAGTTGTTTATCTTCCCTTTGGAAGTCCCTTGACTACTCAACACTGTCCTCTTTAAGTTTCTTTACCTGCCTCATTAAATGTAGATGTTCCTCAGGGGACCATTTTCTGCTCATTTCCTTTTTCTTTCCACTTACTATCCTTGGTCCATCTATTCTCAAGATGTCAGTTACTTCCTAGAAATAATCTGTTCCTATCTCTTTACTTTTAAGCCCAGAAATTTGTCTTGATTTTCAGATATATGTTCAATTGCCAACTGGACATTTCCATCTGGTTGGTTAAAGGTAACTCAAGCTCATTTGATCTAATATCCAATTCCTTATTTTCCTCCCTATTTCAGCTCTTCTCATATTCATTCTCAATTGGGGACACCAGTGGGTGCCTGTTTCAAGGTCTCATTATACTTCACCCAGCACTTCTGCAAGCCTCTTCATGACTTCCACTTAATAACCTAAATGAAATATTTAAAATGCAAATTTGACATTTTTATCTCTTTGCTTAAAGCTTTTAAGTAGCTTCCTATGTCCTATAGGTAAAGTTCATGCTCCTCTAGTGATTTGACCCCTGCTTTCTTCCCCAGTCACCTTCTAATCATATCCATCCCTAGACTTCTTTTTCTAGTAATCCTGAACTATTTGCAGTTCCATACACATAATGGGATTCCTCCTTGTCTTTGCTTATGCTATCTACTACTGCTGTGATTGTCTTGGTTTTCTTTTCCTTCCTTTTCTTGACTAAACTCATATCTGTTTTAAAATTGAGATGGGTTTTTACTTTTACAGAAATCCTTCTACAAGTCCTAGATTTTATTGGGAATCTATGCCCCCTTCATACCCCTTTTCTATCCTGTGGGTGTGTTTATCACTGGACTCAGCACAGGGATTCATTTATTTGTATGCCTCCCCCGCAAGATAGTGAGTTTGAGGAAAGGATTCGTGTATTATTCACATTTGCATTCTTAGCACCAAGTAGAAGACCTGACACATAGTTTGAGGTCAACAAGTCTTTGCTTTCTTGAGTTGAGCAGAGATTCAGAGAATGAGAAAGGAAACAATGGAGCTTTAAGAAGTATCCTAGGATTTGAGGTATATGTTATATCAAAAGTTACCCTTATTCTCTTCAAATAGAAGCATTAGAAAATTCACTTTTTATCTTCTATGACCGTTGAATTAAGGACTAATTTTCAAACACTCTAAATCACAAATCTTTAGAGATTTATCTCTGAATGAGAGAAAGCCATGGCAGCCAATAATACTGGAAATTATTATCTGGTTCACAGCAGCTTTGAGCACAGCAAGGGCAAAAGGAATAAAACCTTTTAGTAATCCTGAACTAAAATCCTAAAACGACTGAGTTTCCCTTATCTATCCTCTACTGAACCTTGACTCTTATGGAGCCATTTTTTTTTTTTTTTAAGTTAACCCTGCCTTCTCACCATATCCCCAGTGAGAGAAATTTCCCTTCATTGTGAAGGTTTAATCTTGGGCCACCAGAGCTGCTTATTTCATAAGAGAAGAAATCCTTTTGGATTATTGCTTTGCCTGTGTGCTTATCAAAGTTTTGTGTGCCTTCTTCCACACAGTTTTTTTCCTGTTCTTGCAAGTACAATGTGGGAATTGTTTAATTTTCAGATCAATATGGGCTCTTCAGAACTATCACAAATAATATATTTGTTTTCTTGGAAACAAAACTTTAATTATTGTTAACAATATAATGGTAAAGTTTGGGAGAACCAAAACAGCATTGTGATTGACAAATGTTGAAAGAAAGTACAAGCCTTCATGATCTGACTGCTTACCTCCTTAGTCTTATCTTTCTTTGACTACTCTTCATTTTGATATAGCTTTGAAAGACTACTTAAGAGACTACAGACTACTGTAGCTACTACTGCTACCTGAAAGGATCTTATTCTCCTGTGTCTTTGCCTGGATAATTCTGCATAATCTTCAAGACTCAGTTCACTGGTTGCTTTTCTATCCTTTGACCCAAATCTCCCTATTTCCTGCGCCTCTCTCCATCCTGATAACCGCTGTTTTACTTTCTATCTATATATTGACCTTTATAAAAAAATGGTACAGAGTAGCAAAGATGTAGAATAAGCCAGTCAAGAAATATAATGTACAACAGGACCACCACAGTTAATAGTGTTTTGTATTCAGGATTTTTGCTTAATGAGTAGAAGATAACTGTTCTTGCCACAGTGAGGGAGAATGGGTCACTCTGTGAGATGATGAATATGTTAGTTCAATTCCTTCACTATCGAAATCATTTTATTATATATGCATCCCAGAGTGTGTTGTTGTATACTTTAAATATTCACAATAAAAATTATTTTTAAAGTACACATATATTATTTTTAATTGCAGTTTTTGACTCATTTAGAGGCAGGGCTAGAGATTATCCTTTTAAAATTCTTTTAGTATATTAAAAATCATGATATGCTTGGTGGCTCTCTTAGCAATTAACTCTGTAATTATGATGAGGTTTTATTTGCCTGTCTTCCCCACCTTTGACAATGCTGAGATTCCCTTGAAGGCAAAGACTAACTTTATTTCAGCATCCCCAGCATTTGGTAGAAAAAAGAAATTTTCCAGAAATTACTCTTAAACCAGTAAGTGAGTGATTCATGAAAGTATCAATGATGAACAAAAGAAACACTTTAGTCTTTAGAAATACAAATAATAGCTACATTAACTAAAGTGACTAGTCAACAACAGGTGGTGTATATAGAATCTTTTTATAAAATGTAAAGCAGTATAAAAGCATTAATTATTGCTACTAGATTATAATTTCCTACACCCTCCCTTACATGACGCTGATGAGGTATCTGTTCTTCCTGTCGCTGGTGCACCCTTCTCTGGGGTGCAGACACCTCGTGTTTGCTTGCTCCTTCTGGAGAACAGCTACTTTCTGCTTTTTCTCTCTCAGTTTAAACACTGAGATGTCATTGTTTAATTGAACCTTTCTCAAGCTTTAGGTCTATTCTTTTCTTCTTCCTGTCTAGGACCATTCTTTCATTCCAGTCTGCTCAAGCAAAGCCGTAATCCTTTTCCAGGATTTATACCTCTTACCTGTTTTTCTGTACAAGGGGCCTAACAACTTTACCCAATAACACCAGCCCGATTTAATTCTATATTTAGAGGCTTGGACTTTGTGGGAGGAAATTTGAGGTTACGTTTATCTACTGTGGACTTGAATCCTTGGAGAGCCCCAATATTGATGATAATGATAACACAGATCCAGTGATGTAGAATGATTCCTTTCTTTTTTGGATCTTTGATGCAAACTTTAGGGAATATTTTGCCCTTTTTGGTCCCTATCTTCTTTTGATAAGTATCTTTAAGTTTTACAAGAGTCCTGTGTCCAATAGTATTTTAACTGCCGGATAAAAAAAGCACCAATGCAAGATTAATGAGCTAAATAATCTGCCAACAACTAGTAACTGCACTGTGTTAGCTGCTGGGAGGGCTGTGAAACCAGTGAAATACTTGGAACCAGATAATTATAGAATGTATGCTTTCAATTTGGAGAATGCATTCAGAATCTCAAAGAGACAAATTAGTGTAATATAATGGAAAGAGCATTGCAAATACTTAAAACATCTGGGTTGAAATCCGTACTGTGCCAGCTAACATTTGGTATCACAATATGCAATTGAACTTCTGAAGCCTCAATTTCTCTTTCAAAAGTTAGGGATATGAGCCAAGTTTTCTATCTTTAGAGCTTTAGAGGTTCTTATAAATTAAATGGTCTCTACAAATTGAATGACATGTGAAAGCTGGATTGTTTGACAGTGTAGGATGATTCAGAGAAGGAAGAAGACACTGGACTGGAGAAGTCAGGATGGGGCTCACAGAAGGGCAAGATCTGAGCTGGGCTTTGCAGGATAAATGAGATTTAGATTAATGAGCAAGGAGAAAGGCCTTTCAGTTAAGAGGAAGAGAAAGAGCAAAAGCATAATAACAGTAATGAATAAGATGTATATAGAACAGATTTCATGCAGATAAAAGAGGGAAAGAAATTTGGGGCTGGGGTTGTAGCTCAGTGGTAGAACGCTTGCCTTGCATGCGTGGGGTACTGGATTTGACCCTCAGCACCACATAAAAATAAATAAATAAAATGAAGATGTTGTGTCTATCTACAACTGAAAAACAAAATTAAAAAAAGAAATTTGGACAAGTGGGAAGGGAACAATGATGATAATATGTAATGTATTAGAAGCAGGCACTGGTTTAAGTGGATGTATTAACTCATGTAAGAGGTTATGAAGTAGATTACTGTTAACCTAATTTTACAAATGAGGACTCTAAAGCTCACAGGATATGAACTGGGGGAGTCCATCTCCATGCTCTTAACCGTCATGCTCTGTAATCTCTGTTCCAGACTTTTCCTTGCCTAAACACCTTGGTGTTTCTTCTCCTCAGTGACATAGGAACAAGTTTGTCCTTGGGCTACTTCTTATTCTATGTGAACTTCTGATTCTTCATCTACAAAAGCAGATAAAATACATCTCAGAAAGTTCTTACAAGAATCAATTGAAATAGATGTTGAAAATGTCCAACATCGTGACTGGCATGTGAGAGGTGTTCAATAAATATTCCACCATGTCAAGCAGATTTTTGTAGCAGCTTTAAGACAACAACTTACCACATGAGTATATATTTATAGGAGGCTTCAAGTCAAGTAATATCATTTGTAGATAGGTTTGTAGACAGGTTTCATGACAGTTAAAAGAAAAAGAAAAAGAAAAATAGAACAAACCTGGATGAATATTCTTTCGTTTTTGTTTAGTAGCTTGTTGTACATAGTTTAGAAAACACTGATTACCTGTGTTTTGAAACAGTCTCCAAGGAAGATGTTCTTCAGCTGATTTATTTGTGGAAACTTTATACTTTGAGCACTGTCAGATCCATGCTTCACTTAATCCTCTAGGCAGTAGTATCTAAGGTGCAGTCATTAATATTACTCTCATTTTACTTAATGAAGGAATTAAGATCAGAGGAGGAAGAGGATTACTCACACTCTAATACCCAGGAAGTGATGGAGTCAGGACCAGGACCCAGGTTTTGGCTTTGACAATGTGTATATTTCTATGTGCTTCCTGGATTGAGTCTCAGGTGCCATAGAGCTAGATAGTGAGCTAATCTGGTTGGAAACTTGTTTTAAGCGGACAAAAATATCAATCCAGACCATTTTCCAGACTTATTTGTTTTCCAAGGGCGTCTAGCTTAATTATTTCGCTTTGGTGCTACCTGGAAATCTCTTACAGAAACTGCCAGATTCTGACACAAAAAGCTGGTAGATGGTGCCATGGATGATGGTGGTGGAAAGATTGAGACTGGTTTAATTTGGTCAGTGACAGGTTGCTATTGCTCTTCTCTGAATCTTAATTTCCTCATCCTTAAAACCAGAGAAATAGTACCTGCCCTCCTTTCTTCTCAAGATACTCTTTGGAAGGACTTTGCATACTGTAACATATACGAAGGGTTCCAGTAGAGGGTATGGGCTAACTGTAGCAACTGGGGGGCAGGGGATCCAGAATAGAAATGAGGAAGAAGTCTCCATTTACATTCCTCTTAAATATGACCATGGGCAGTTTTCTAGTTATACTTTGGGGAAAAATCAATTTTCTCCAAAATTAGGACTGCTGGTTCTGGTCAGAACTATGGAGACAGTGAGTATTGTTTACTGTGCCTTCTCTTCCCACTGGTGCTTCTTATTTTCTGTCCGTGGACATGTGTCTTATGACTGGGGACCCATTCCAGAGGTGGACATGTTTTCTGAAACAAAATTGTGACGTGAAGTCTCATATTCCAGTTCAAAAAGTAGTCTGGAAGACTTTTAGATGCAGAAATATGGGGGAAATTTTGGTGATTGGAGATGATGAGACTGAAAATTTGAAATCGGCAGGTTCTTGGAAGATGTAGGCCAAATTGCTATCAGCAGCCCTATTTTCTTGCCCTTAGTTTTCAGTAGATTGAATTAATCTTAGCTCAGCTATGAGTTGTTAATGACCTTTGGCAATCTTTTTCAGATTTTTAGACAGTACTGGAAAGTACAAAAATTTCCCTACCTACCTGAAAATTCTACTCTTTGAAAGAATAAACTATTAGTTGACTTGGCAAAGTGGAATGAAACCGATTTTCCTGTATCTTCCAGATGACTTATGCAGTCAGTTTTAGTTGGAAAAAAAAAATGCACTCAATTGGTGACATTGGAAGGAAATGGTAGCATTTTTTATTCTACAATAAGTTCATATGTTTAAGTAAAACTTAACTTGTTATGTATATTGACTTTGTATATCATCTCATTTAATTGTCACCTTAATCTTGTGATCAATTGGTATAATTTCCTATTTAGATTAAGAAACCAAGGTGCAGAGAATTGTGATTTGCATAAAGTTATAACACTGAAGTAGGCAGAGCTCCATCTCAAATCTGGATTCTTTATGCCTTTTCTCCTTGCTTAATGCTTCTTTCTCTGTGCAGCCAAACTCCTTTCTGAACTCTGCATTAATCTATTGATGATGCTTTTGCATAAAATCACCAAGGATGGATAAAAAAATTGCTTAACCTGGAAAGAGCCTGTATGGTTTGTGACAGGTGTTGCATAGGTTGGTTGAAAAATAACTTAAAAAATTGTCTCCTTTTCCTGGTGTGTTTTTGTTAATGCTTATAATACTTTAATGACTTAGGAGTCCTTCTGCTGCCTCTGGTATATCTCAGACTGATTTTAAGATGTCAGGAAAGGGGATTTACTCTCCAGAACTCAATTCCTTTCAAGCTTCTTATTTTTCTTTGTACCTCAAAATTTATTTCTTAGCCAGAACTCGGGGTGGCATCAGACTTAAGTTTTTACTAAAACGACTGTTCTTTGCTGATCTATTTTTTTCTTTCTCTCTGTCTTTTAATGTGTTCCCTTTTCTACATACTTTTCTTCCCCCATTAATTCCAGCTGTAGTTATATGGAAAGTTTGGGTCAAAAGTGAATTTCAGGCCAGGGAAAGGATTGCTGAAGCTCCTGCTCTTTTAACCACTGGTGTCACCTGCAAGTCTCAGGAGCTCCCTGCTGCCTTGGCCACTCCAGATGCTGTGTTCTTCTCCAGACTCTTTAGGACCAAAGATCTTGGCAGTAGCTTTAAAGGAAGAAAGACTCCTCAGAGGTTCTTCTGTGGGCTGATTTGGGTTTCCCATAGTTAAATCCTAGAAGTAGACACACAGAGATGAGCCTTTGTTTGTTTTAATGATCCACCTCCTCTCCCTTTGAGGCGGTGTTTATTTTGAGGTTTCCCATGATTTCATTCATTCTTTCCTGAACTCTCCAAAAGGAACTGGTGCTATAATGCCGCCGAGCACACAAGACATTGTCTTGTCTTCACGAAGCTTCTAGTTCAGTGGGAAGACAGGGAATTAAATAAGCAGTGTGATAAAGTGTGATTTATTGCTATATCAATGTGGTTAAAAGAAGTTTTAAATAGAAAACATTTCTCATAATTTCACAATAGTGGGACAGCTGCTTTCACATTTTTCCATATTCTCTTCCAATATTTGTCCAAATACAAACATATTTTACATAATTATGATTATATTGTAGCTATTATTTCACTTTTCCTATAAATAACTATCTTCTTTGTAATTTTGTGGAATAATATATAGACTATTAATAACTGTACTTACATAGTATTAATAGTGGCATTTTTCATGACTGATGTACCATGATTTCTTCAATTATCTTTCTCTTAGAGAACTGTGTTGACTTCTAGTTTTCACCATTATTTCATAGCATTCTTGATTTTAGGAGAGAAACTATTTGGTGAAAGATTATTATGAGATGTAGTTCTGATCGGTATTGTTATATTGTAATATCTATAAAAGTTTCCCTGTAAGTTTTTTTCCAATTTGTAATCCATCAAACATTTTTACCTCACTTTCCAGCACATGATATTATCTTTTTAAGTGTTAGCGTGATAGGCATAAAGTAGCATTTGACTATTTTAACATGTATTTCTCTGAGTACTGGTACAGGCTAAATGTTTTCCCTAATGTTTGTTTAAAAGCACATGAAACATCTGTTCTTACCTTTTGGCAACTTACTTGGTGGTTTGATTTTGCATGGGACATTCATGATCAATGAAGAGGAGCACATGGCAGTGTCCAGATGCCTTTTTGGGTTCTTGTTTCAATTTGGCAAAAAAACATCTGGGATTATAGAGTCATGAAAACGGTTCTTTAAGCCAAAGTCAGTGGCGGTGCGGAGGACTGACACTTAGAGCATAGGTTGTGTGTTTCCTTGGGGCAAAGGCCATGTTTTATTCAGCAGCTTGACTGATAATAGGCCTCAAAAAATTGTTGCAGGAATATAAAATTCTTGGGGCACTGGATAATCTTCTCCAGTGCTACTCCCACCTTATCTGCATTGCCTAAAATTTCCCCATGTAAGTTGAATTCTTTGAGTTTTCAAAGACTTCCTAATCTTGGAGGCCTCTAAGATGTGATCACCATAGGAGGGTAAGTATGGTGTCTCTCACTCAGTGTGATGGAGATGGTGACCACGATACCCAGAGGGCTGGAATACATGTCTAATGGTGGATATCAGGAGAGAAGCTCTGAAGAGTGGTAGACAGCTGTCAGAAATAAACCTCATCTATTGCAGAGTCCTAGGAACATAAGAACTGGGAAATAGCCTTATCATTCACCTGAGTCCTGGTGTCCTTATATTAAATGTGCATGCAAATGCCTCTTTTCTAGGGCTATAATGAGATTTATTTGAAATAAAGCAGGTTAGGAAAGTGCTCTGTAAACTCTCAAGCACTATATAAATAAAAAACCTTTGTCACCATCACTATCATATAGGAGACCCACCAAATAGAGTGGTGAAATTACTTTTATTATTTGCCAAGAGCGAAATCTATTCTTTGTATTTTGCAGTCCTTACCATTTCAGGAAGAAATTGAAGTTTCTAAAATATTATCCCCCAGCCACAAGAAAATAATGAGGAAGGATGGAGGATAGAGAGGTAGCTTTGGGGAGTATATAGACTTTGTTAGCTTTTCATCACATTCGCAAACAAATAGCAGCTTTCTGCCCAAGTCCATTTCCTATCGGTCAGTGGAAAGAGAAAAGCAAAGCATGGGCCATGTCTTATTTGGTTTGTTATATTTGATTAAGGCAGCAAGTCAAGATAAGGAGGGATCATGAATTGATCCTGAAATCTGTTAAGGAGAAGCTTGAATGCAAAGATCAGAGGTTTCTACTTTATCCTGTGGTCAGTGGAAAGATGGTTTTGTTCAGGGGTCTGACTTGACCAGTGTCATGCTTAAGAAAATTTAGGCAGAGACAGTTTAGAAAATGTGGATGAGAAAGAACTTATGCAGCCTTACAGCATTTAGGAGCAGGTTATGATTGTCCATCTACAAAGTATCAGAAGCTTGAAATAGAACCTCAGCAGTGGAGAAGGAATGGATACGTTGGTGTCAGAGAGTATAGTCTAGGCTACAGGAGCTCTGGGACCTAATGACTCTCATTCTGTTCTCTCTCTCAGAGGTTTGTTTTCTCTGTAAACATTTAAAAAACTGAAGTATAAAGTTGACATCCATAAAAGTTCACAAATAATAATTGTATAGTCTGACAAGTTTTCACAAAGTATGAAGTATGACCCAAGTGAAGATATATAACAATATCAGCACCTGCTAAACTTCCATGATACCTCTTTCAATCATTACTTCTCCTTCAACAGGTAACAACTATTTTGACTTTCTTTGCCATATTTTTTGTCTGTTTTTGAATTTAGTATAAATGGAATCATAAAATATAACATCTTTTGTGTTTGGTTCTTTAGTTTGACATGGTCATGAGATTCATCTGGTTTCTTTTATGTAGATTACTTTATTCTTTTTCATTGTTGACATGTATTTTATTGTATGACTATATCACAATTTCTCCATTCTGTAATTTATTTATTCTGCTGTTGATAGATACTTAAATTGTTCCCAATTTTGGGCTATTATGGTGAACCATGATGCCATGACCAATTTGAACAATTTTCTTTCTTTTTTTGTGTGTGTGGTATTGGCGAATGAACCCAGAGTCTCATGCATGCTAGACAAGTGTTCTACCACTCAGCTGCATCCCCAGCCTGCTACATACAATCTTTGTGCATGTGTTTTGGTGAGTATAATCTCTTATTTCTGTTGGAATGGAATTTCCTGGGTTTTAGGCCATATGTATGGCTATCCTTTAGTAGGTAGTACTGGTTTTACAGAGTTTCCATTCCCAGTAGCAGTGTCTCATTCAGCTCATGCAGCTGTAACAAAGACTGTGGGTCAAACAATAGAAATGTATTTCTTAAAGTTCTGGAGGTTAGAAGCCTGAGTTCAGGGTGCCAGTGTGATCTGGTTCTAGCGAGTCTGTCTTCTTGTCTTCTGGACAGCACCTTCTTGCTGTGTCCTTACATGGGGGAGCAAGAAAGCTTGGGTCTCTTCGTCTTCCTACTAGGACAACAAACCCATCTTGGTGGTTCTAGTCTCATGATCTTATCTAAACTAATGACTCTCCAAAGGCCCCACCACCAAATATCACAATTGGAGGTTGGGGTTTTGGCATATGGATCTGAGAATAGACAGATATTGAATAATTAGCAACTTCATATTGTCAATGTTTTCAATTTCAAAGGCTTTTATGTTATAAGAAACTTGAGCAGAGTGTATGCTGTAGTTCACATAAAGGAAGAAAGGGACTGCTGGTTATTGAATGCTTGCTACATCCCAGGTACTGCCCAAGTACATACTGTCTCATTTTAATCAAGATAACACTTAAGTAAACTGTGAGATCAATGTTATTGTGTTGATTTTACAGGCCAGAAAATTGAGACTACAGGTTAGTCAGGCAGCTCATATTTGCCTTTCAGAATCCAACCTATGTCTGCTTGAGCCCAAACTAAACACACCACATAGAAACTGCCGTTGCCAATGAGGCGTGTATTTGCTTTTTTGTTTTTTACTGGTGAGTAGAGGGGACTCTTCCTGATGACCCTGAAAGCCTATCATATAAGTTGTCCCCTTCAGAGACATGGTACTTGGCTGGCCCTGCAAATAGCAGCCTCCCAACCAGGCACCTCGCCCAACCTTCTGCCCACTCTGCTTCCCTACCCCGAGTCTCTTAGCAGCCAGTCATTGAGACCGTCCCAGGGTAGATATTTTCCTGGCACATCCTCCGCCTCAGCTGGCAAGCTGATGGAAGAAGCTCCCATTGAATATTTAAATCTAGCCAAACCCCTTATTTCTTTTACCAATTTTCTTCACATAGCTTTATTTCCCTCAAGACAAGGAAAGCAGGAATAACATGTGATGGAGAGAGCTAGAAGGCAGGAGACTTTGGTCACTGCCCTACTATTAAATTGTTGTATGACCTTGAATACCACATTTCCTTTCTCTCGACCCAGATTTTCTAATTTATAAAAAGAGGGTACTAGTAAGGGCTGGGATTTGTGGCTCAGTGGTAGAGTGCTCACCTAGCATGCGTGAGGCACTGAGTTCGATCCTCAGCACTACATAAAAAACAAATAAAGATATTGTTTGTCACCTACAATTAAAAAATAACTATTAAAAAAATAGGGTACTGAATTGGGGTCAGTGGTTCCATGGGACCTCCTAGGGTATACAGTGGCAGGACCCAAGTAGAAAATACTTTGGATCCTCTGTATGTTTTTGGTTAGAGTAGCTGGTTTTATTTGTTATATATGTGTTGATCTTATTCCTGCAGTTTTAAAGCAAAAGATTATGTGACAAATAATATGCTTGAAATCCATATATGACCTCTGTTAAGGGTCCTGTTGACTCTTGTAAATATTGTGAATGGAAAAACTGAAATTAGCAAAATTTTCACCCTTAAAATTTTCTTTATATATAAACAAGGCCTTCATGCTGTCCTTCTGACCACTGTAAGAAGGTGGAGAGGGATGTAATTATTTTGCCTAGAATAGGAGGTTAGGGAAGTAAACGGCATCAGAGCTAGACTTAAAGGAAGAGTAGAAGTTCCCTAAGTGGACTTGGGGATTGAAGGAGTAAGACATTTCAGGGAGAGGAACTAGGCAGGGGAGCATGAAGCACATCACTATTGTAAGATTATCTTCTTGGTGTGAATGTGTGTGATGAAAAGAAGAGTGAGAAAAGCTAGGAGATGAAGTTGGGAGGGTCTTTGGGCCACTCTTTAAAGGGACTAGAAGATTATAGTGGTGAGAATAAGCAAAAGAAACAATCTGTGAGGAGAATAGAGAGCCTATATCTTGGGAGCAAATCTTTACCCCTCACATATCAGATAGAGCACTAATCTCTAGAATATATAAAGAACTCAAAAAGCTAAGCACCAAAAAAACAAATAACCCAATCAATAAATGGACCAAGGACCTGAACAGACACTTCTCAGAGATGATATACAATCAATCAACAAATATATGGAAAAAATGTTCATCATCACTAGCAACTAGAGAAATGCAAAACAAAACCACTCTAAGATCTTCACCTCACTCCAGTCAGAATGTCATCTATTATGCATACCAAACAACAATAAGTGTTGGTGAGGATGTGGGGAAAACGGTACACTCATACACTGCTGGTGGGGCTGTAAATTGGTGCAGCCAATATGGAAAGCAGTATGGAGATTTCTTGGAAAATTGGGAATGGAACTACCATTTGACCCTCCTATCCCTCTCCTCGGTCTATACACAAAGGACTTAAAAACACATACTATAGGGACACAGACACATCAATGTTTATAGCAGCACAATTCACAATAGCTAAACTGTGAAACCAACCTAGATGCCCTTCAATAGATGAATGGATAAAAAAAATGTGGCATATACATACAACGGAATATTACTCAGCAATAAAAGAGAATAAAATCATGGTATTTGCAGGTAAATGGTTGGAGTTAGAGAAGATAATGCTATGTGAAGTTAGCCAACCCTCAAAAAACCAAATGGCAAATGTTTTCTTTGATATGAGGAGGCTGATTTGTAGTGGGGTAGGGAGGGGGAGCATGGGAGGAATAGATGAGCTCTAGATAGGGCAGAGGAGTGGGAGGGGAAGGGAGGGGCATGGGGTTAGAAATGATGGTAGAACGTGAGGATCATTATTATCCAAAGTATACATGTATGAAGACACGAATTGGTGTGAATATGCTTTGTACACAACTAGAGATATAAAACATTGTGCTGTGTATGTGTAATAGGAATTGTAATGCATTCTGCTGTCATATTAAAAAAAAAGAATGGTGAGTGTCTCTAGGATTATTGCTGCCTAATGAATTTGAGCTCCTCTCAACTCAAAGCCCTTATGTACAGCAGTATTTGGATGTTAAGGCAGGCAGTGGCGGCATTCACGAACTCAGAAGTGATTCTGGTTAGAGAGCTTGGTGATCTGGGACCTATACTAATTTCTTCTAAATTGGCTCAAGGGTATTGGATGTATGCATGTATAAGACAAAGGGGAAGGAGAGTGGGAGAGACTGTGCTGATGGGCAGCAAGTCTCACACTGTAATAAACTCTGCGGTGTCCTTGCCATTTAAACTCATCATCAAAAGTGGAAGTGGCAAGATTGTAATTTTACCTCCTGTGTGAAAAATTAGAGTAGGCCTTCTGGGCTCAGCTGTTCCAGCTCTTCCCATAAAGGATCTCCTCATTCTGTCCCCAGAAACGTGTGTTTATTCGTAATACATTCCATTTGTGGTAATTGGAGTGGTGTGCCTTTACATTCTCCTGTCAAGCACCCGTCTCCCTGCCTAGAGAGCTTCAGAGTCAGATATAATGAGCCTATGAATTACATTAGGTAGGGAATCAGATTTCCAAATAAACACATATAAAAGATGTTTCACCCCTTAGCCTCCTGTTTATCATTTGTAGTCTCTAGATCCCGTGAAATTCCTATCTTGACTAGGAAATGTTTAGATTGGGGCACAAAACCTGGTCAGTTGGGGCCAAATGTCATCTTTTTTTAAAATTTTTTTTTCATATTTATTTTTTAGTTCTCGGCAGACACAACATCTTTGTTTGTATGTGGTGCTGAGGATCGAACCCGGGCCGCACGCATGCCAGGCGAGCGCGCTACCGCTTGAGCCAAATCCCCAGCCCCCCAAATGTCATCTTTATCCCTTTTACAAAACAGAAGGAGTGAACTGGCATTTATTGAAACGTAACTGCTAACAGACACTTTCGGAAGTTATCTTATAATAACATGTAATCTACATGAATCCTTGCACCTTCAGAGAGGTATTAGCTCCATTTTACAAATGAGCCATGGATTAAGTAACTTTACCCCATTTAGCTGGAAAGTGGTGGGGATTTGAATTTATGTCTGAATTCAAAACCTGTGTTTACTTTAGGATTCCAAGAGCAGAATAATTGTACTATCAAATACAAATTTCATAGCTCAGTAGAAAAAAGTTTAGGGGGAGGATGTTAGGCATTAAAATCAGAAAAGGGGCTTTGGGGAATCAACAATCAGAAGAGTAACATTCCTGAAGTGTATAAAGAGTTGTAAGCAATTCTAGTACTGTACTTTGGGAATGAAACAGATTATGCTGTGAGTAGGGTAAGTTTAATAATTTCCAGGTGTGAGACACCATGTAGGACACAAGAGACTGAAATGATGTATAGCTGGGAATTTTTAAAAAAAGTATATTATTTGCATATTATAGCATTCATCATTTAAAATATACAATTCATTGATTTTAGCCAAGGCTTGCTCAGACTTGCAGTACTCTTGCCTTAGCCTCCTGGGTAGCAGGAATTTTCAGGAATTCTGCATCACTGTGCCCAGCTATGGCCAATCTTTTTTTTTTTTTTTTTTTTTTTGAGATCAGATAGGATCAGGCCTTAATCTCTAAATCAGACCCTCTCTCAGACATATTTCCTGCCTTTATGCAGTTGATGGTCCAGAGTGAATGACATGTAACCTGTATAGTGAGGTTCCAGACCTCTAGCAATAGCCCACATTGGCCAAGTAGACTAATGGTGTTGGCGAGCCTGGATTACTCATTATGTACCTAATAAGAATAAAATGTAGAGTAATTAGGTGAAAGTATGCTGGTTTGAATTAGCTGGGCTTAGTGGCTTGCACGTATAGTCCCAACCACTGAGAAGATTTAGGCAGAAGGACTGAGCATAGAGTTCAAGGCCAGTTTGGGTAACATAGCAAGATGCCATCACTTGAAAGAGAGAGAGGAGAAGGAAAGAGGGAGGGAGGAAGGGTAGGTGGGAAGGAGGGAATGCAGATTTGGGACACAAGTTGGTGATTTGGGAGACTGTGTCCATGTTTGAGAAGAGACTTCATGGGTGTTCACCACTTGGATTACATGAACAAGGATTAGTGATGATTCAGCTTCTCAAAGATGATTAGAATTTGATGAGAGATGGGCTGACATAGTTGCAAACAGAAATGGAAGCAAAAGTGGACTTTGAAGTAGAAAAATAGGAGGCAGGCAGTCTTTGAATTAGTGAGTTAATTTAGTTCTGATGAATAGGAGAAAAGAATGGCAACCACAAAATGCTGCTGGTGATCCCTTCTGATGGGGACCAGGGTGGAGCAGGAGGGTATGATAGAAAGCTTCAGTGGTATTAGCAAGTTCCATTTCTTAAAATGAGTGGTAGGTCACAAGTGTTCTTTTTATTACCAGGATTAATTACTTCCATATACCACACATTAAAAAATAAACCCAGTATTTCACTCAGAAAAAGAAGAGGGGGGATAAAAGAAAGAATGATAGAGGGATAAAGAAAGAGGACCAAGTCCCAGCAAGGAACTGATGTATTAGTGATGGAAAATCCAGGCATCCTTGGCCCACTGTAGGTTGTACTGAGTCAGCTTGCCCATTTGAAGTCATTAGGGGAGTATATGCTTCCCTCATCTCTTCTATAACCTGTAACTGAGAGGTAATTTCTTAGGACTGGAGCCTGGAAAGAGGAAAAAGATGAAGCATTGAAACAGATTTTGTTTCTGCTGCTCAGAGAAGAAAGGGATGGGTGTGGGGGTGGGAAGCTCATGTGTCCAGGCACCAAAACTTGGCAGAGAACTCAGAGCAGATGGAGTGAGAATTTCATTACCTGACAGACTGACTCAGACCTGCCTCCCTGCAGCCAGCCACCACTGGGTATGGCTTGCATCTCTGTCAAAAGCTGCAGGATCCTGGTGTCCCTCCTTTACTCTAGCCTTGGAGAACACTCACCTTCCCAGACAAGAGCACCCAGGACTCAGGCAGACATGTGTCCCTGTGAGGAGCTGTTGTGTTTGACCTCAGTTGTTTTCAGGATGGGGACTTTGGTGGAATGGGCATTTCTTAGGCTAAAGTGCTTACCCAGAAGCTCCATGGCTCCCCCAGATCCAATGCTTTAGAGAGGACTTTGTCATCAGATTGAAGCTTGCCTAGGTGTCCTCCAAGCTGCTTTTCTGCCCTAGGATTATGAGAAATATGAAATGCAAGCTTCTATACAATCCAGTGATTGGTTTAGTGAAGTCAGCACTGGAAAAAACCTGGGAAAGGCTTAGTATTATTGTCTAAGAAGTAAGCAGCTTTCCAGAAATCACAGCTTGCTGCCAGTCACGATTTTAGCAACTGGTGAAGATGAGCATGTTTTGGATTAGTGTGTCCTTGCCTTTAGCCTCTTCCTTGCCAATCTAGGCTGTAAATGCTGCCAGGCTTTTCCCCCCTTAAATCCCGGCTTTTATCCTGTAGTCGCCATTCAGGCACCTCTCCTGACTGCAGCTCTGCATCAGGTCTAGGCAGACTGTCTAGCTTCATGTCTTCTCTTTCTCCCCAGCATTCACTATCTGCTTCAGGCAGGCTGGTCTCCACATCCTACCCCAAGATGTAGTATTCATTTTCGCCTGTACCCCTTGCTCAAAACATTCCTTTTTTATTTTGCTAAATTCTGCCTGTCCTATAACAGTTAGCCTAGTTTCTTCCTCCTTCAAGCTAGTATCAATCAGTCTTCACTGTTCTATCAGGCATATATAATACTTTCCAAATAACTTAAACTGTTTTATATTATTAATTTGTATATTAGTGTTGGATGAGCACCCTTTGAGGTCACAGAAGTTTTTAAGATGGTGCCTGACACCTTCAGTACCTTTTGTTAAGCAATTAAACATTGGAAGTTTTGTAACTAGTAAGTAGTTTGTATATCATTTTAGAGTTCACATATCTATTATCTTTCTTAATTCTCCCCCAAGTTGTGTGATGTACCTACTTAGACATCAAGAGATTGAATCTTACAGAGTTGAAATAATCCATCCAAGGCCTCACAAGCTGGTAAGTGTTCTAGACAGAACTGGAACTTTGGGTCTATTGGAAATGCTGACTTGCTTTGGGATTTCTTAAAATCCTAGTTTTCCTTAAGGGATTTCCAGATATGGTTGTTGAATGCCATGGAAGCATCCTGGGTCTTCAATGGAAAAATAATGTTTTTCTGTGAACTAGACAGTAATGAGAGCTGCAGGTGTTCAAATGCAATGGATCTGAAAAGGAACGTGTAGCTGGCTAAATAATATTTCCTCCCCAAGTTCATGTTCATCTAGGACTCCAGAAAGTGATATTATTTGGAAATGGGTTTTCACAGATAAAACTATCTAAGAATCTTGAGACAGCACCGTCCTAGATTTAAGGTGGTCCCTAATAAGTCCAGTGACTTACCTCACATAGGACACACTTATGTTAGAGAGGACATAGAGAGAAGGCCCTGTGAAGATGGAGGCAGCAATTGCAACTACAAGCCAGGGGACAGCCAGGATTGCTGATAGCCCAATAACCGGAAGAAAAAGGAACAGATAGTTCCCTAAAACTTGGCAGGAAAATAGCCCTGCCAACACCTTGACTTCAGATTTATAGCCTCCAAAGCTGTGAGAGAATAAATTTCACTTATTTTCAGCTGCTAAGTTTGTGATAATTTATTAGGACAGACCTAGGAAACTAATATAGAAAGGAAGAAAAATTGACGTTTACTCAAAGTTCTCCTGTATACCGGGCATGTTCTAAGTTCTTTAATATGTTATTTATCTCCCAGCAACCTTACATGAGTAGGGATGATGTATGCATATTGTGTTGGTTAGAAAAGTAAGACATAGAAAGATAAAATAGAAAGCTCATGGTTAGGATCATCCTTTCATTCTGTTCTCAGCTGTTTTGTTTTCTTCTTCTGTTGACTGTCCGAGGAATTTATGATGGTGGCCTCCAGAGTGCTGGGCACTGAATTGTCATGGTTCACCCATGCTGGATCGGTGACAGTTGTGAAAGGTGGATAACTCAGTGCAAGGCCAGGGGTCTCTGTAACCATCTTTTTTTTCAATGGAAGACTATATATATATATGTGTGTGCGTGTATATGTGTGTGTGTGTGTGTGTGTGTATTTAGTTGTAGATGGACAAAATTCCTTTATTTATTTATTTTTGTGTGGTGCTGAGGATCAAACCCAGTGGCTCACATGTGCTAGGCAAGTGCTGTACCACCGAGCCACAACCCCAGCCCTTTCCTGAGCTGCTCTCAGCATCTGTCTTTCCCATGTCACCACTTACTCCTCACCTCCCACATAGTCACACTTCTTTCCTGGATTCCTCTTTACCTACTATTCTCCTTGTCTTTTGTCACTATTCTCTGTTGTCTGAAACTCTACATCCATTTTTCTGTTTCAGTTTTATTGCACCCAGTTGCAGTCTTTCATAATGTGATTTGCCTTATATAATAGGTCTCTTGAGGTTGGAGGTCTCATCTTATTCATTTTTATATTTCCATATTACTCACCAGGAATCCTTGCTCACTAACATCTGTTAATTAATTGTTGAATTATATTTTCCTCTTCCACCTTCCCCACTTTTCAGGACCCCTTGCCAATCTTTAAAAGACAGAAGTTCATCTTTGGTTTCTTCCTAGCTTCTTCCTGATTGCATCATTATCCTTCATGGTGTGCCCTGTACCCTCTCTGGGCCTTGTCCTTTGTCAGATAATTCCATTCTGAAGTGAATGCTGTACTTTATTCCATATCACTTCATAAGAGATCTATCATAACTCTTTAACAGTGCATTATAATCATGTTACATGTCTGCCTCCCCAAACTGCAGACTCCCCAAAGAGGAGTTCTTGATCATTTTATTCCCCAAATGCCTAGCTTTTTGCTTCATGTTCATTAAATGTTGACTAAGTAAATTAAATTTATTTTCTTCCTAGGATGTCTGGTTTTCTAGCAACACCAGGAGCCCAGTAGGCCTTCCAAATCCAATTGAACGTTATTAAAAAATATTGATTAGTAGAGAGGTTGAGGTCCAGAGGTTTATCTTCTGTTTTTTTATGACTAGTCTTAGGTGTAGATGAAAGGTGGATCATGATAAAAAGGTCATCTTGAACGGTGATACTAAAGTGTCCTTATGGAGCAGGATTTTTTCCCCAGAGTTTTCTGAAGATGTCTTTTCATGAAAACCTCTTTTTAAGAAGGAAAACAAATATTTTAAGCTTACGTAATTCAGAGATGAGAGCTGATTGAGGTCTCTAGGATAGTCTTTTCCTCCAGGGGAGTAGCAGAGCGTAATAGGGAAAACCCTCAAATGGGGGTCACAGTACAAGTTCTGGTCCAAGATCTGACTCTACTTAGTTGTATTATTATAGTGGACTTTTGTTGTTTTTGTCTCCTAGTGTCCATTTCCTCTTTTTTTGTGGTAAGCCATTCTTATAGACCGTGGCTGCCATTAGAAGATGGCGCCGGCTTCCACTGTGGCCTGTGATAAACAACTCCTTTTATGGAGAGTTGGCGTGCAATCCCTTACCACCCTATGAGAGAGATCCACATGGCGGCTTGGGATTGGGACGCGGGGGGCTTTATTAAGCTGTGCTTGGGTGTGTTCGGGCGGCGGGGCGCTAGAAGATGATACATGACTCAAGGCCTGAATAAACTGTTGAAAGAAGAATCCTGTGTCGTGTTTCCCTAGCCGGCGAGGGGTCGCGACATTTTTAAAAAATTTTAATTTTATTAGTTCTAATCAGTTATACATGACAGCAGAAAGCTCTTGGATTCATTGTACACAAATGGAGCACACTGGTTGTACATGAAGTAGAAGGACACCATTTGTGCAGTCATACATCTTTTAGTCCCCAAGTCCAGATTTTCCTCTGGAGAGCCACCTCTTGCCCAGAACTCAAACTTTGTGCTTTAGACAGAGCCTATTTTACCCCTGGCTACAGGGAGGTGATATCATCTCTTTCTAGATAGAGTATTACATTTTCTGATCATAGAGATTGATTTAGAAGTGGACTCCAAATATTTGGTTGGACCTGTGATTCTGACTTCTGATCAAAATTTTTTGATCAAAGAAAAGAGTTGTATCCTTTTTGCACTGGATGTGTATCTAAGAGGCTGCAAGGCTGGGGTCCTCAGAAAAAGTTCTGCCTGGGAGAGAGGCCCAAATAGACATAAAGAGCAAAAATCAGGCCCTTTTAATTCCTAACAGCTATTGAACTCAAAACCTAGACTTTTCAAATATGTGCATTATAAATTATTTTTTTGGCCTAGTTTATACTTGCATGTATAAAAGTTCTAACTGAACAAGCAACTTAGACAAGTTTAATGAACTCTCATCTTTAAAATGAGTATACCAGGTTCATTAAGTGGTAGATTTACTTACGTCTTAATATCTGTTTTAAATAGACTGGATATTTTTTCATCAGCAGAATCCAGATTGGTGGTTTAGATGTTCTTGGTACGACTAATTGTCGTTCATTTCCTTTACAGTAAACTCTGACCACTGTGACTATTGATGTTTCAATAGATTTATAAAATTACAGAGCTGTCCCTTACCAGCTCTGTAAATTCGGCTAAATCTTTTAGTGTCAGCCCAGGTTTCCTCTTTTACGATGCTGGTGCTGATGGCTGCCTTGCTCAACTAACACATGGTGAAGTGAAATCAAAAGTGCCAGCAAAAAATTATAATCAGAACTTAATGGATACGTAGGATTCACATGAGGAGAGGAGAAAAAAGGTATGAACCTGAACAGCATGAGCAAGGCAAAACTAAGTGAGAATTCTTAACAGTCAAGCTAATTCAGAGTACAGGTAGAATATCATATTTCCCTTGTCTTTCCCATTTCATGAGTAAGCAGGATATTGAAAGATCTGAAATAAGATCCTAGTGGAAAAGTAAAGGGTTCCAAAAATATGACTGAGAACTTAGTAACCATCTAAACTTATTTTGCTCTGTGGTCAAAGTAATTCTGAATAACTGTTTTTTGTTCTTTCAGAGGAAAGAACTAGGCTAATGAGTAGGAGATATGTGGAATCTGATGAAGCTATTTGATTAAACATTAGAACCCCTTAAAATAAGGGGAGTCCTTTAATCTTGGGTGATGGTGATTTGTTTTATTGAAGTATGTGGAAGCAATGAGATTTCTAGATGAGCAGTGGGCATTCCTTTGAAGTCTTCATGGTAGTAGTTCTTCTTATGAACTACAGCACATTCCTACTGGTGGGGTATAAGAATATCTATAGTACAGATTTTCTATATTTTATGTGCTTTATAGAAATGTGTTTATAGAATTCTTAGGATTTCAGAGTTGAGAGAAATAGTAAGAATAATATAGAAAATATTTATTGAGTACTAATTGTATACCACGCACTGTATTAATCTTTTTAAATATGTACTTTGATTATTTTAACATATGTACTTTGATATCACAATTACCCTATGAGATGAGTGCAATTATTATTTTTATTTTATGAAAGTGGAAACTGAAGACTAGAGAAGTTAAGAAATGTGCACAAGGTCATGTATCTAAGAAGTTACAGAGGTGGGATCATTAAAAATCTAATTGCATGCCTTAAAGATTGTGTGGTCCAGAGGTTCCTAACAATACAGGACTCTTCAGGTAATGGGAGTCATTGTCTCAACTTTCAACTCAGTGTCATTCCACTCTGTCACCATCAGAGGGCTGTGGCTGTGCTTATGGTGTATCAGGAAAATGAGGTTTCTGACATTCAATATATTTTAATGTTTTTCTTTAACCTCAGTGACTGCTTAAAGACTGAGATATGACTCTAATAAATGAGAACTGATGTACTTTCAGAGTTGTTCTTATGTAATAAAAAGCAGTGGATAAAAGCAAAATATACAAATTAATTACTTCTTGACTGCAAATAGGAATTTTGTTTGTAAAATGAGTAAAAATCCGATGCTAAGAACGAATGAGTAGAAATGGATTTCAGTTTTTATGGATTAAATGAATACATGGATCTCAATTTCAATTTGAATAGATGCTTTTATTTTTGTCCTTGGGGAATCAACTGCCTGGAGACTGCTACCACTATTGCCATCGCTAATGCTATCGCTAATGCTAATAACAGTCATTTGAATAGTGCTTTACATTTTACAGAGTACTTTCATCCAAGTTATACCCCCAGGCAGAATTAGTCTTCCCATCTTTTGTGTTTGCACAGTTCTCTGCACATGTCTGCACTCTCCTGGATCCCTAAGCCCACAGAATCCCAGAACACTGTTGACAGTGAGCTGATTTGTGGGCCCTGTGGAGTGGAGTGCCACCATGTTGGGTAGTGGGGCACTCAGGAACACCTCCCAGAAGCACAGCAGAGTGCTTTACAGAATTTGATTCTGGTGGAGTTAAGAAGAAAAAAAGATGAAATCATTTATTCTTAGAAACAAAAATAAAGCTTGACTTTACAGCCCACTGTACTAAGGAGAAAGCATGGGATTTGGAGTCAGCAGAACAAAACTGTATTTGAATTACTTCCCTCATTTATCAGACGTCACTCATTCTCCAAGCACCCTATACTTCTATTTTATAGTATTTATTATAACTAAATAATTATTTGTTTAGTGATTACACTTTCTACTATGATATGTTTTATCAGTTAAAAATATTGTCAGAATTGTTCACAGTTATAGTCTTTCTATTGAGCCAAAGAACTGGTGCAGTTTAGATACTCAATAAATATTTGTTGAATGAATAAATGAGTGAATGTGTGGTGAATTGGATGAGGGAATTAAAATCAGTTTTGTTGAATCTGAGGGATTGGAAGAAATTTCACAGAGGATATTACGTTTAAATTGAGACCTGAAGGGTGACGAGGAGTTGGATAGGCAAGTAAGGAGGAAAACATTCTAGAAGAAAAATATGAAGTTCCCGACAAGGAAAGAGCAGAATTAGTTTGAATAAGTATATTCCACTAGGGGGTGAATGATGTGAAATGAATCCAGAGTAAATAAAGCTTAGATCATGCAGACGCTTTGCTAAGGACTTTGCACTCTTTTGTATTAGAAATAA
Source organism: Marmota marmota marmota (assembly GCF_001458135.2). Lineage (NCBI taxonomy): Eukaryota > Metazoa > Chordata > Mammalia > Rodentia > Sciuridae > Marmota > Marmota marmota. Next base: position 16,214,933 of record NW_026000168.1, read on the forward strand.
CAAACTATGTAAGAATTTTGATAGAGAAGAACACAGTTAGAAGTTCCTTTGGAAATGACTTCCCTGGCTGCAATCTAGTGGAGACTGGATTGGAGAAGGGGAAAAGTGCTTGCTGGGAAATAATGAAGAGGCTATTGCAGAAGTCCCTGTGAGATGACATTGTCTTGGACAAAGATCCTGAAAGTGGAGGTGGAGAGAGATGAAATAATATAGAAAAATTTAATAGCTAAGCTGGGCATCATGGTACATGCCTGTAACCCCAACTACTCAGGAGACTAGGCAGGAGGATTGCAAGTTCAAGTCCATCCTCAGCAATTTAGCCCTAAACAACTTAGTGAGACCCTGTGTCAAAATAAACTAAAAAGGGCTAGGGATGTGGCTCAGTTGTAAAGCACCCCATGTTCAATCACTAGTGCCAAAAATGATGATAATAATAATAATAATAGCTAAAACTGCCAGGACTCATTGATTGATTAGATTGGAAGTGAAAAAGAGGAGCAGATCAAAGAATGTATGTTAACTGGGTCTTTGCACAGCTGGGTAGATAGAAGTGCCATTTACTGAGATGAGGAACACTGAAGAGAGATTTTGAGGGGAGATGAGGAGCATTTTTTCAAGATATGTTGTGTTTGAAGTACCTGTTGGATATTCAAGTCCAGGATGACTATCAGCAGTTTAGTATATGAACCTGAACTTCAGGTGAGCATATTTTACTCCTTGACTGTTACATGTCAGGACAAGAAAGAACTACCTTAATATTTTCTTCATGATGGAATGGTGATTCATTATATGTACTAAACTCCCAGTTATATGCCATAATACACTTATAAGAAAGGTGAATTGTATAGAAAGGGAACAGTAATTGGTGATGAGTTTTCTTTAAGAGAAGGAGGAGATGAATGAGGTCCATCTCACAGGTGGTTTTGGTCTTACATAAAGAGGGCACCTGATGTGTTATTTTAACAGAAGGGATGGAGGAGACTAGGGGTGAAGATACAGAAAGCTGTGTAGATTCTATGGTGGGAAGTTGAGGATTCATCCATCTGGTGGCTTCTATTTTCTCTGTTAAGTAGGAGGCTAGGTCAACCACTGATGATGAATTCATGTTGTTTTGCAGTCTTATTATGTTTTATGCTATGATATTCTTCTCTTTTGTTCATTCATGTGTCCACCAGGCATGCCTTATGGTTGTGCCACATCTCTGCCTAGGTGATGGATAGATCTGGAAACATCCTTGCATCCAAGTGTAAGGTCAGAAACCAGCTGGAGATGAAATCAGTACCCTGGAGAGCTCCAAGCAGGCTCTAGCATCATTCTCAGCAGTTCTCTGGCTATCAATATAATTTTAGACTTACAGTTCAGATAATGAAAATAAAAAGCAATATTTTTGGCAAAAATATTTTAGCACCATATTTCTAGCAAAAAAAATTTAACTTTCCAGATGAGCAGAATTTTTAAGATGAACCTATAAGACTATGACAAGGGGACAGTGTCACTTTCTTGAGGTTCTCTCAGCTTCCAGTGGAAAATATTCTTATGTGTTCAAACACTGCAAAAGATATTGTGCTAGAGATGAGTTCTACATTATTCTCCATCTGTTCAGAGGCAGAGGGACTGAAACCTTCTTCTCCAGAGCGACTGCTCTTCTTCTACTCTTCAAATTGCTGTTGTCTCTATAAGTTCTTCTTTTTCTTTTCTTTTTTTTTTAAGTAAAGATGAATCCCCAAATGTTAGAACTGAAAGTTCTGAGAGATCCTGTGGCCTGCCCCATTATTTTTATGGAGTACTTTTAGTTGTGAGCTACTCTCCAACCATTAAGTAGATCTCAAGTTTCCAAAACTGAACACTTGGGCTTGTTCCCACATTAGCCTACTTGGAACAGGTTTACCAAGGATCTTCTCTGGACCAGAGGAAATATTCCTTAAGTAGGTCTCTTACAAAGAATGTCCTTTGGAGCACACTCTGTAACAGCATCTGCTCAAAGCCTGTGTGTGTCGGATGTGCTGGGATCTCACCTCTTCTGGCAGTTTTCTTAGGTGTCCATTCAGCTTCTCTAAGAAGGAAGCTTTTCAGAGGCCAGAAATCTTGTTAAAGCCAGGATATATTTTGGATGTGGCTACCACTTCTAAGTTAGCTCCCCGCTGTTTTCCTCTTTCATTGTTTTTTTTTGTTTTGTACTTTGAAATGATAATTGTGCACCTGTCAAATGTTTCAGTTGCTAATATGTTGACACATCTTTATTTAATCTTTTCAGTCATATGGGATGAATATCTGCATTTCACTATTATGACTCAGCAAACATTTAATGCTAGCTGCATGCTAAGTATTGTACTATACTCTCACACATACACATAATTTTTTAGTCTCAGAGTTTCTCTGTATTATCCACATTTTTGAGAAGAAAAACTAGAAATTTAAAGAGGTTAAGTAAGTAAATTCTGTTTCTTTCTTTCTTTTTTTTAATACCTATTACCTGATTACAATTGTGCTTAGCACTTAGGAGAAGGAAAGATATATTTGTTCTTCTCTACAATTCATACAATGCCTGAAGGAGTCTAGCTATGTAAAGATAGCATAGAATTTCATCAAGTGGTAGGACTTAATTGTTGCTTATTTTTCCGGGGTGGGAGGACTTAAGTTGATTGTTCAAAGAAAACAAGAAGAAATAAATTTCACTGGACCAGAAAAATCAATACAAATTTATGGAGAGAGGATAGAACCTAAGTTTAGGGATCTGGAGCTGTTATTGATAGATCCCTAATCTGTGGATTGCATAGGTTAGGAATATTAGGCAAGCTAGATGGTTCTGTGGGAAAAGAGACTAGAGGCAGAACAACAAATTGGGAGGTTGTTATAATAAAGATTATCCACAGGAGTCGGGGATGGTCATGTCTTTCTCCTTTGGGAAAAGGGAAAAAAATTTTTTTAATTCCAAAGGCTCATAACATTTTTGAAATTCTTAGCATTGTCCCATAGTTTAGGGATAAGTTAGGGGATTTGCCTGCACATCCTTCTTACCTTTCATTGATCCCTAGATGCTGCTGTGAACTTTCTACTGGCTTCCCACCTCTTCTGAACGATTACTTTTCACTTTTCAATGTGCTTCCACACATTGTTTCGTAATAAAAAGTTGTGCTGCAAAAAACACGATAGGTATCATTTTAACCCGATAAATGAAGACACTGAGACAAAGGTAAATTAAACATCTTGTCCAAGGTCATACATTGAACTACTTTAAAACTGGGACCAGGATTCTGATTGAAAGAACTTTCTTTCTCATTACCTGGCAGATGTAAATGTAGCTCTCACACTCTTCCTCTAGGCTGGATCTGTCAAATTTAATTATTTCACAATGTGTACCACAAAGCTAGATGATATACTATATTATGATTATAATGTTTACCTTACAGAGTTTTCTCCCTACCCTAGAGTTAATAGTATTCTCTTATATTTTACTTGAATGTTTTGTAAACCTTAATTAAAATTTTTAATAATGTTTCATTCAAATCTATCATATACTTGTGAGATGGTCCACATTTCCTAATAACAGAGTCAAGATAAGCATTAAATGCGAACACCATTAAGAGACAAAATCTCAGGAAAACAAGAATCATGGTAGAGGGAAACGAGGTAGGAAGGATGGGAAGAAGATGCAAGGTGAGGCTTTACCACTGTGGCCACTGTTTCATAAGTCATGAAGAGATTATAGCTGGTCACTTAGCAAGTACACCTACCTACCTACTCAGGACATTTCCATTCGGCTGTACTGTAGATGGTCAGAATAGTTCATGAGAAAAAGGGAGACAGACTATCTGTTGATTGCTTTCTATATTCTGTCTCCCACTGGATAAAATTTACCATGAAGAATGTGAATTCCCTCACCTTGCCCACTTCCTGGTTGCATCAGCAAATATATCTTCAGTGAAAGGGGAAGAAGGATCCTGTGGTTCTGCAGTGTGGCACTTCATTTGAACCTGGAAGTTGTGGTCTGGCCTGAGGAGAAGGACCCATAGGAGCCCACACAGAATCACTACAGTGGCATGTGAAGCAGAGTGAGTAAATCTACAAGAACCTGAGGAGGAGCAAACGATGTGTCTAACACACAATTACCAGCAATATCTGAATAATCTTCCAGTTCTATCTTCTCCTGTCCTCTGCCCAGAGGTTTCCCTCCCAGAGACCTATTTTGTTTCAGTCTGGACAATTTGCTAGCAAGGTCTCTTGCATTCTAGAGCTGCCCCAGCACTTTTTACTGCCCTCCTGAGAAATAGCTACTGTTTTATGGATGCCACTTTTTCTTTTCCTCCTTCCCTCCCTCCCTCCCTCCCTCCCTGCTTCCTTCCTTCCTTAATTGTGGTGCTGGGAATCAAACCGAGGGCCTTTCATGTGCTACGCACACACTCTACCATGAGCTACACCCCCCAGCCTCTGACTTTTTCTGTTTTGCTTTACTGTACTACCTCATTTGACAGGAGCATATCTTTCAAGAGTTTTATGTTTTTTAAAGAAAAGATGCCTAAGAGATGAATCTTTTGAGAAATTACATGTTCAAAAGAACCATTATTCATCCATACATTTAGTTGAAAATTTTAGTGAAAAATGGGATTTTAGGTTGAAAAGAATTTTTATTCAAAATTTAGAAAATTATTCATTTTCTCTTTTAGCATCCTATTGAGAAATTTAATATTGATAGGTCAGGGCTGGGGTTAGGGCTCAGTGGTAGAGCACTTGCCTAGCATGCATGAGGCACTGGGTTTGATCCTCAGCACTATATAAAAATAAAAAATAATAATAAAATAAAGATATTGGGCCCACCTATAACTAAAAAATAAATATTAAAATAAAATAAAGGTATCATGTCCATCTACAGCTAAAAAAATTTTTAATAAATATTGATAGGTTAAGAAGGCTGAAAATCAGCAACATGAATATAAACACCAAAATTAAAAAGCTTGATCCTTGACGTTTTGCGTATATAGATTTTTATATTTAACAATTTAAGAATATACATTTTCTCACATATACATGAAATATCTGTAAAATATGAAAAAATCAGGACAGGAGAAGATAGAACTGGAAGATTATTCAGTTATTGCTGGTAATTGTGTGTTAGACACATCAATAAGTTTCAAAAATAAAGAATGATCTTTCTTTGTAACAGTGAAATTAGACATTAATATAAAAAGATAATTTTTTAAAATTCCCCATGTATTTTGAAAATTTAAAAACACACTGTTAAATAATACAAATTTAGGATATCTAGAACTGAATAATAATGAAAACCCTACAGAGCAATGTTTCAGGGATGCAGCAAAGGTGGTATTTTGAATAAAAAATATACTGTACACATACACACTTCCAGAAAGTTTTAAATTGGATAAGCTAAGTCCCATTTTATGAAGTTATAAAATGAAGAAAATAAAAGAAAAATTAAGTATGTAGAAAAAAATGGATTTCCATGTACATAGGAAAGACCTGGTGGGATTTTGTGATTAACTTAACTCGATCAATTTTGTGAGCAACGACATCTTTATAATTAAGAATCTTCTAGTTCATGACTATGGTGTAGCCCACCTTTTATGTGATGCTTCTTTAACTTCTCTCAGTTCCATTTTATGGTTTTTCAGTGTGGAAGTCTTCCACATATTTCGTTGCTTTTATCTCTGAGAGTTTAATAGTTCTCTTGATGCCATTATAAACAATATAGTCTTTTAATTTCATTTTCTTTTTATTAATTACTGGCCTATAAAAATAAAATACAAATTTTTGTAAAAAAATGATAAAATTTAGAGTATTACCAGTTTTTAACTCCTAATGAATTGACACATCTGGACACTGGACATCAACAGCTGTTAATATCACAAAAGCAGAAACAAAATGGATACGCAGACATTATGAGCTTCTGATAAAAGAACATAAAGTGATCTAACATGAATCATCAAGCCTCTGGGTCCAGCTTCCAATTTTTAGAAAACACATAGAACTGAGAAGGATGTTGATTTTCCTGGTGAGAATGCAATCAGCAAACTTGGATTGTGCCTGATGCTCTATGTGGATCCACATATGGGTTCCTCAGCACGGCAACTCCAAGGAAAAGAAACGGGTGAAGGGCAAACCTGTGGATTAAGCAAGGTTTAGGAGACACAAGTTTTGTTTTTAATAGGCTGAGACATCCAAAAATCTACCCTGGATTCAGACTTTAAGAAGTGATTGCTGTAAAAATCAGGAGAGGTTTTCCTGTTGGGGAAAGGGAGGAGGTTAGGGCTGCGACAAGACACTGAAGGAGCTGCTTGAGTGGTGGGCAGAGATGTTTCGTAAACCGGGTGGCAGATACATGGCTGTTTACCTTATAACAACTGTAAATTCTGAGCAATACATCTTTTGGGGTGGCTTTTCTGTATCTTCGTTTTCTTTTATAGCCTAGAGTTTTAAAAGGTTTCTGTGATATGAACTCATGAGCAAGAGAATTAGTGGACAGAGGGGAGAAAAGAAAGAAGCATATATATTTTTTAAACATTTGACTACTGTAGAATAGGCTCTGTAATAGGGCATTTCATAGATGTTATCTTGAATACTAATTATCCTGATTATAGAGTCTGTTAGAGGTTCAATAACTTGTGCATGGTAAGGAGCAGCAGGGCAGGAATTTAAGCCCAAATCTTTTTCGGTTTCAAAGTGGATTTTCTATGTCCTTCACTGGTATTGGCAAGTAGAAGTGTGGCTGCTACATTAATTTCTCTGTAAACCCAGTGTCTGTAGTAGCTATTCTATAGTTTCCTTCTAAAAAGTTGTATGCTCAATGTGTATCAAATTCTATGGAAACATTAAAGTTGACCTCATTTCCACAGGAATCTATCCGCATTTGGTTCATTCTGTGGATGCAGAATTTACAGATAGAGGGCTGACTTAAGAAGCTTGAATGTCTGAGGATTTGGGTATCTTCAGGAGTCCTGAAACCATGGTGATACCGAGGGTTGACCTGTATATTAAAATTTTACCCCCAACTGAGCTCTGTAAAGGACTGATCATGTTCCTTATTCTAACAGAAAAAATTAATAGTTCTAAGAAGACAACATCAGATATTAAAATATAGTGACACCTGTAAATCTTACATTTTTTAAAAAATTGTTCTTCTACTGAAATATGAACAAAGGTATTTTACATGAGTTTCAAATAGAGTTCAGTAGCTGAGCAATACCAGAACAATCTCAAAGATACAGACATATATGCTACAGGAAGGGATTGTATTTTCTCTCCTCTTATATGGTATTGACTTTATCCCTGAATGCTAAGTTGACTTCAGATTTAAAGTGTTTTTTTCTTTAATTGTAGCTTGATTTTGGAAAGTTAAATTTCTACTTAATAGTTTGGTATTGATCAGCTTTTGTCATATTTATTTTTTAGTTTTTGGTGGACAGAACATCTTTATTTTATTTGTATGTGCAGCTGAGGATCGAACCCAGCGCCCCGCGCATGCCAGGCGAGTGCCCTACCACTTGAGCCACATCCCCAGCCCAAATACTTATCCTTTTAAAATATTTCTACTTATTTCTTTTTTTGTGTGTAAAAAAAAGATCATCATCTATGATGTCTTTAAGGACTGATCTATATAATAAACTTTAACGACACTATAGATATCAGTAGGCCATTTGGAGGTTGATTTAGTAGACTATTTGCATATTTTTAAAGTAATAGATTTCTGATGTAATTTGAAGATCCTGACAGTTCAGCATAAATACATTTTCTTTCCCACAAATTAATGATCTCTTTAATGATAGTAGATGACTTCTGAATGATTCCCAGCTGCTTCGTAAAAGACATTACATTCAAATGTGCTGTTATACTGTTCATATATATAAGACTAAAAAAGAATTCAGGTGTTTTTTTCCCAAGTGAGTGTCAGTTATTCCAGTCATTAACTTTTCTATGTTTGCATGGTGTGAGATAATAGTAATTTACTTCTTTTCCTGACAAGTGATTGTTCCATTGCTGAAGCAGACTGTTCCTTCCAGAGCTGGACAGTTTGCCTCAATTATTTTCATTTACTTTGAAATCAGCCCTCCTAATAACAATAAGCACTAGCATGTCAAAATGGCTCTGAATAAGATAAAAGCACTGGAGAAGGGAACTATGAAAGTGCTGGGGGAAAAAAGGAGGGGAATAAGCACAGAAAAACCCAGAAAGGAGCATGGTGCTAGAGTTGTATTTGAAATTTTGCTTTTCCTGACCCACTTGCAGGATTCTACTGGAGCATCATTGCAGTGCTGAGAATGGCTTGAAAGGAGAACCCACCTGTCTGTACCACCACTCCTTGGGTCCCTGAGAGTCCCTGCTCATTCCAGTCTAGGCAGGTCTCAGTTGCTTCTCATATTACAAAACTAACTAGTTACCGCATTTGAGCTCCACATTTCCACCAAATTAGAAGAGCTGTTAACTGATTTTTATTCCAAAGGCTGGGTTCTTTATTCCTCTTGGAATTGTGGAACTAATAACAAGACTGATCACCTGTTGAACAGCGAAGGAAATGCTTATTTTTGGCCAAGAATAGGGGGGGTGGTGAAACTCAACAAATTAACTTTCTGCACCTTGGATACAGAGTGAAGGAAATGAGGGGAGGGAGGCTAATAAAGAGAAAGAATATTCCTGTCTTTTATGATGATGAGTTAGAAGTTTTCTGGTGTCATTCTGGCAGTCAGTCTCAGTGACACTCCCTGAAGAGAGACTCCTAGACTTAAGATATCCTGTCCTCAAAGATAAGCAAAATTAGGGTAGAAATCCAGCTAAGTCATCTAGGCAGATTAGAGCAGAGTTACAGAGGGATCCTTATTTTTTGCCCCAAGACTGGATCCCGCCACTGAGATGTATCTAAATCTACCTCTCTGATTATATACATCCCAAGTAATATCTTGCAAGATTGATTCCTCAAGAGAAACTGAAGGATGACAATGCAAGCAGCAAGTATCAATCAGCTCCAGGGTATAAAGAGCTTGGAAGGCATTGTTCTGGCTAACGCAAGGAAAGCTGAACAAAATGAAAATCATTTTGTCGAATGGCTGGAGGCTGGGTGTGGACTGGCTTGAGAGTAAGAAACTCCTGGCCTTACTTTTCAGAGCAGCTTCACACTTGCAGGGGTTTTACTCCCAGGGTCTCCACCAAGTTCTTATTGTGAAGAGATAACAAAGATCCCATATTGGTTTTGGCAGGAAAAGAGAAACAACTACCATTATGATATAGGCCCAGAATTTTCTCTATGACAAACACTGACTCTCCAGGGGATGAAAACTCACCAGAACCTTTTCCCACGTAGGGAAGAACATTTCTCTGATTTCCAGAGCCCTCTAGTCTGTCTCATCTAAAGTAGGGAAGGAGAGGAAACAGTGAAATGCTTATGAAGGTCACAGACCAGCAACAGCAACACCACTCTCCAAAAGACTGAGATTTACTTATAAGTATATAAAATGCTTCCTTTCCCTTCATCTCATCACCACACCAATAACACTCCAGAATAATTGTTGGGTTACAACCAAAATTATAACACACACGGGAGGTTCAGGAGACCTCAGGGGAGACATAAACAGGGACACTAGAGGAATCTGCAAGCTTTGGCACTTACTGCTATAGCACACAACACACTGGACAACATAAACTGTACATTTCAGGCCTATTTACTCCAGTTCCTGTTCCCAATATGTCACATCTGGGTTAAATAAACAAACAAAATTATAAGTCATGCTAAAAGGAATAAGTAGTCTGAAGTGTCTCCAAAACAAGCATCAGAACCAGACTTAAAGATGACACAGATTTTTGGAATTATTAGGCAGGAAATTTAAATTAACCTACTCGTGGTAAAGGTCCTAGTAGGAAAAAGTAACTAACACGAGAGAATGGATGGATAATGTATGTGGAAGGATGGAAGTTGTAGGAAAAAACAGAAAAGAAATGCTAGAATAAAAAAAACACTGTACTAGAGCTGGGGTTAGAGCTCCGTGGTAAAGCACTTGCCTAGAGTATGTGAGGCCCTGGGTTCAATCCTCAGCACCACATAAATAAGTAAGTAAGTAAATAAATAAATGTATTATGTCCATCTGCGACTCAAAAATATCTTTAAAACACTGTACTAAATGGTGAGTACCTTGAATATGCTATTAATTGGATGGACACAGCTGAGGAAAGAGTCCGTGGGCTTCAAGATGTATCAGTAGTGACTTCTCAGACAGAAATACAAAAGAGAAAAGAGTTTCATACAACAACGGCATATCCAAGAATTGTGGGGCAGGGATAATGTGTAGTTAGAATATCAGAAAATGAAGAAAAAGAGAACAGAAAAATCTTTGCAGATGTTTGAAGACCAGGAATGGATGCTGAAAAAAACCTTTGACAAAATGCAACATCCATTCATGATAAACACTCAGAGACTAGAAATAGATGTGAATTTTCTTAGCTTGATAAAGAACATCTTAGGGAGAAAAAACCCACAGCAAACATTGCACATCATGATGAAAACCCACATTTTGCTCCTAAGATTGGAAATAAGTCAAAGATATTTTTCTCACTGCTTTTGTTCAACATTGTACTCAGTAACCCAGGTAGTGCAGTTAGATAAGAAAAAGAAAGAACAGGTATTGTGAAGGATGAAATAAAACTGTCCACAGACGACATGATTATCTATGAAGAAAATCACTAAGAAATGACAGAAAAAATAAAAACCTAGACCTAATAAGTAGAGCAAGGTTACACAGTGCAGAGCTAACATATAAAAGTCACTTGTTTTCCTGTGTACCATCAATGAACAATTGGAACTTGAAATTAAAAAAAAAAAAAAAAAACCCACCATTTACAAGCAGGGAAGGTATGAATCTAACAAAAATATGTACAGGATCATTAAGCAGAAAACTACAAAACTCTGAAGAACGAAGTAAAAATATAAATAAGAGAAAGATTCTTTATTCCTGTATCAGAAGACTCAGTATTATTAAGATATCACTTCTTCCCAGCTTGCTCTATACATGGAATCCCAATCAAAATCCCAGCAGGCTATTTCTAGAGAGATCAGCAAACTCATTCTACAGTTTATATGGAAAGTCACAGCACTTCAACACAATATTGAAGAACAAGGGAGGATTCACACAACCTTACTTCAAGGCTTATTGTAAAGTAACAGTAATCAGAGTGGTACTGGTGAAGGTATAGACAAATAGATCAATGGAACAGAATAGAAAGCCCAGAAATAGACCCATACAAATATAATAAATTGATGTTTGACAAAGGGCCAAAGACAATTAAATGGAGAAAGGCAGTCTTTTCAACAAATACATTTCCATATACAAAATGGTGAACCTAGACACAGACTTTATACCTAGACAAAAATGAACTCAAAATGGACCATAAACTGAAACTACATCAGGAAGTTCAGGAGCTCTGTTTCAGAATCTCAAATACAAACTGATAAACCTATAAGAAAACACAGGAGGAAATATAGGTGACCTAGGGTTTGTCAGTAAATTTTTAGATAAAACTTCAATAGTATAAACCATGAAAGAAAAAAAAGATAAATTGAACTTCGTTAAAATTTTCTGCTCTATGAAAGGCACTATTAAGAGAATCCAGGGTTGGGGCTGTAGTTCAGTGGCAGAGCATTTCACACCCAGTGTGAAGCGCTGGGTTTGATCCTCAGCACCACATATAAATAAATAAATAAATAAATAAAGTAAAGATCCATTGACAACTAAAAAAATAAAAATAAAAAAAGAGAGTCCAACCATAAGACACAGACTGGGAGAAAATATTTGCAAGATATGTAACTGATAAAGGGACTGTATCCAAATATACAAAGAACTCGTAAGATTCAATAAAATGTATAGACTTTGGAAGACAGTTTGGCAGTTTCAGACAAAGCTAAACATAATCTTACCATATGATTCAGCATTCGTGCTCTTAAGTATTTACCCAAATGATTCAAAAACATATGCCTAGAGGAAAACCTGTATGCAAATATTTATAGTAACTTTATTCACAGTGGACAAAAACTGGAAGCAACCAAGATGTCCCTCAGTAGGTGAATGGATAAACAAACTGTAGAACATTCATACAATGGAATATTATTCAATGATTAAAATAAGCTATTGAGCCACATAAAGATACAGATGAATTTTAAATGTATATTGCCAAGTTTAAGAAGCCAATCTGAAAAAGCTGCAAGCTATCCTAATTAAGTGATATTTTGAAAAAGGCAAAAGTATAGTGACTTAAAAAGATCAGTGGTTGAAAAGAGGATGGGGGAGGGCAGAGGGAAGGGAAAGTAAGGGGAGGGGAATTTTCTCAGCTTGATAAAGAATATCTTAGAAAAAAAAAAACCCACAGCAAACATTGCACATCATGGTGAAAACCCACATTTTGCTCCTAAGATTGGAAATAAGTCAAAGATATTTTTCTCACCGCTTTTGTTCAACATTGTACTCAGTAACCCAGGTAGTGCAGTTAGATAAGAAAAAGAAAGAACAGGTATTGTGAAAACAAAATCCATGCATATATGATTTTGTCAAAATGAATCCAGCTACTATGCATAACTATAATACTCTAAAATAAAAAAAAATCAGTGGTTGCTGGGGGAAGCTGGGAGGGGAGGTCTTGAATAAGGTGAGTGAAGCACAAGGAGTTCTGGGGATAGTGAAACTATACGATACTAAAACTATGACACTATGCATTTGTCAAAATCTACAGAATTCAACAGCACAAGGAGTGGACCATTATGTTTGAAAATTTCAAGACTCACTTAGGAGGGCAGGTGATTTCAGGGCAGAATGCAGGATGTGACACAGTTCCAAAGGTATGAAACAACCTCTCTAACATCAGGGGGAAAGGTGCTGACTTCATTGGCCATGGAAATGAGAAGATTCTATAAGAATAACGACAAAAGAAACTATATAAAAGTGCACTTTCTTCTGATGGATAATGTTGCATCCCATGGGGATATGGATTAAAAATTCTGATACTTCTGCACATAAATACTGAAGCTGAACAGTCAAGTAAATGGCTGGCAAATAGTGGGAGCCAGGTTTCTCACTGTTGGAGTTAGAATTTACAGATAAGCCTGGGAAGGAAGCTAGAATAACCCACAAAGTAATGGATAAGAACATCCATATGAACTCATGCTCACCTTATGTATAGATAGTTACATACAGAAATCTATTACATTGATTGGGGTGTGTCAAAGGAGTATAGAAGTCAGTTTAAAGGGTTCCTAGTAGCCAAAGCTGGAATAATTTGAGCAAGAAAATAAAGTAGTGTTGGGTTATAATTAAAAATATTTGATAACTGTCCATAGGTCAATACTGATATAAATAAATGATTAAAAAATTAAATAGGAACCAGAGATATGGAAAATTGTGCTCTATATATGTAATAAGAATTGTAATACATTCTGCTATTATACATAAATAAAAAATGAAAAAAGAATTAAATAGGAGAGAAAAAACTCCCATGTAATATAATTACCAATAATTTATATAGATGCTCTGCACCACGGAAATGGAACACTGCACTCCTTAAGTATCAGCTGTGCTTAGTGACTCCTTCCAAAGATTACAGCATGGAAAGAGGGAAGAAAGAGTCACTTGATAGTGGAAAAACACAAACAGTGCTTCACTCAGGTGATTGCGGTCATCATCCACACTGAGAAGTCATGTTGGTAGAACATAACTTTGACATTATGTGACTAAAATAACATTTTCCTCTGTTATCTTCCTTCCCCCAAAACATATCCGGAGTCTAAAGAAAAATATGGCACAAAGCCCAATTGAAGGGCATGGGCATTCTATAGAATGCTTGGCCAGTAGTTATTAAAACTAAGATTATCAAAAACAAGGAAAACTCTGAGAAACTGTCAAGAGGAGTGGACATGAGGACTCAATGTAGGGTGGTGTCATATAGGAACCTGGAACAGAAAAGGGCCATTAGGTGAAAACTAAGGAAATCTAAAACATATATATAGACGCACACACAATTTCATCAAAATTAAAAACTTACACTTCAAGATACACTATCAGTAAAATTTAAAGATTTCATAGGATGGAGAACAAAAAAGTAAGTCACATAGCTGAGAAGGTTATAGTTTCTAAAATTTATTAAGAGCACTTACAACCTAACATTAAGAAGACAAGCCAGTTTTTAAAAAGGCAAAGGATTTGAGTAGACATTTCTTCAAAGAACATGTACAGATGGTCAATAGTACATAAAAGATGCTCAAAATCAGTAGTCATAAGGGAGAAAATATAAACCAAAACCATAATGATATAACTCCACACCCACAAGGACAACTATAACAAAAAGACAATAACAGGTGTTGGTGAGAGAGTGGAGAAATTGGAACATTTATAAACCCTGGTGGGAAGGTAAAAATGGTATGACTGGGAATTTAGTTTGCAGCTACTCAAAAACGATAAATGTGGACTTTCCATATGAGCCATAATTTCACTCCTAGTTAGATCCAAGAGAATTAAAAACATGATGACTTATATACAGATGTTGACAGTGGCATTATCCATATACCCCCAAAGTAGAAAAAACCTAAATGCCCATCAACCATTGAACGGATAAATAAACTGTGATATACTCATACAATGTAGTGTCATTTGGCAATAAAACAGAATGAAGTACTGATTTACACTGTAACATGGATGAACCTTAAAAACATGATTCTAAGTGAAAGAAGCCAGTAACTAGACACCACATATTATATAATTCCATTTATATGAAGTGTCCATAAGGCACCTCTGTAGAGAGAAAACATATCAGAGGTTTCCCAGAACTGGGGTGTGAATAGGGTTTTTTTTTTTTTTTTTTTTTGAGGGTAACTGTTAATGAGTACATGGTTTCTGCTTTGGGTAATGTAAATGTTCTAGAATTAGAAAGTGATAAATATACTAAAACCACAGACTTACACACTTTTAAAAGAGTGACTCATATGAATTATATATCAGTAAAAAGGGGGGAAACTAAGGATCTCTGAATAAAGTATGCACTTCAGTTAATAATGAATCAAGATTGGTTCATTAATTATAATAAATGTACTGTAGTAATATAAGATGCCAATAGGAGAAGCTGAGTTTGGGGATTGTGGAAACTCTCTGCTTTCTTTGCAGTTCTTCTGTAAATCTAAAACTGCACTTAAAAAAAAAAACCTACATTTTAGTGATAAAAAAATGAAAGCAGCTGTTTCAACATCAGAAGTAAAAATAAACAAAACCTTTCTTAGGAAAACAGGGATAATTGGAGCCAGTTGTTTTAGAAAAAAGATTCAGGGGTGGGGGAATCTAATCAAGCTGTATGGCATGAATTATATTCACCAAAACTCTTGGCAGCATTGGAAGAAAATCTGGATGAATTTTATTGGGCTTCATATCTGCCTAGCTACTGAGTTTTCCAATCCAAATAATTCCCCTTCTCTACACTAACCACATTTGTATAGCTATATAACCACATTTGTATAGATACATCAGAATATTTGTAGCATGTAGAATATGAAAATAGATTGTTGAAGTCCCATCATCACAGAGGGCGGCACGGTAGATACATTCAAAATGCAGAGCAGTTCTGTTCAAGAACCTCTTCACGAGCTTTGTTAAATTGGGTTTCACATTTCCCCAGGAGAGGTACACAGATTTTAGTAAGGTAAAAGAAACAGAATGAGTGGTGTCCATTTTATTTAACCCAAGTCATTCAGTGATAGAAAAGGATTTTTGCTTTTATTGTTTCAACTCTTTCTGGCAGGTAGGTAGACATTCCTTGTGAAATTCCTTCCATCCTCAAAGGCCAAGTCTTCTATGGAACCTCTGTTTCTCTCTAGTCTGTATTATTTATATCTCTTTATTGAACTGCTGTAATAAATACACTTGACATCTCTACACGAATACTTCAAATAAGCGTTTGTTAGATTGTTATTTTTGTAAAATTATTTGGGATATCCACATATCATGTGTATGTTCCCTTTTTATAAGAAAAGGAGAAATTTCTGGGAGAAATTCTTATGAGGAAGGGTAAGGCTTCTCCCAACTAAATTGCCAGTTTCTGTTTAATGATGAGACAAGTCTGATTAGTTTCCCTCCCTTGCTTTGCTGTACAGAAGTCGAGTGCCAAATTTATTGTCCATCTTTAGCAACTGTACACAGGACCTTAAGGCTTACATCTGAACTGCTCTTCTGGCTTCATTATTTTCTGCTGCATCTGCTGTTTTCCTTGCCTTAACACCATCAATAATTTACTTTTTGTTCCTGTTGTATGTGCTGGAAAGTGCTCTTAAATTCTTTGCAGAGGATTGAAACATTAAAATTACTCATGGGTGTGTGGTTGTAGCGGGTGCGGTAAGAGCAGTCATTAGGAAGTCTGCCGACTGTGTTCTAACATGAGCTGGGTCACCACCTTGCCACTTGCTTTTCCTGTCTTCAGCCTTCCCATTTGCAAAATGGAACAATAATATAACTTCTAGAGCCTTTTCCTGATATAAAGAAAGCATATATGTCACTCTAATTCTATGAAGTATTTGAAAGTCCCCTGATGGCAGACATCATCCCTAACCTTGTATTCTGCAGAGCATCTTACAAAGGGCAGAATACCTGTGAAGGGCTGAATACCTTAATAATTTTTATAACTGAACATTTTGTTTCTTTGGGGGGGAGGTCATTATTATTAAGATTTTCAAGTTAAGATCAGAATGCCATTTTTACTAAACAGTAGGAAGGTACATTTATTTCACATAATATTGAGGAATACAGGTTTTTCTGTGCTGCCTGCTGGTGCTGTGAGCTACTTTTACATATCCTCAGGCTTTCTGTCGGGCCTTAGCAAAAATGACTCACTTGTGCCAAAATCATTGGTGCTTTATTTGACCCACTGATCAACTGACTCACCATAGCCTCTATAATATACACCAGCATATTCAGGAATGTGTCCAAGAAGTAGCACGTATAAAAATGTGTTGTAATTGAAGAAAGGCAAGGCAGAGACAATGTAATAGAATTGAACTTGGAGTTCTGAGTTCCAGTTTTGATGCCTTTAAGGATGTTTTTGTTTTGTGTTTTACTGTGTGTGTGCGTGTGTTACTGGGAATCCACCCAGAGCCTCACACTTATTAGGCAAGAACTCCACTGAGCTACATCACTGGCCCCTATTTTTTTCCTAAGTAATAAAATATTTATGATTTAAAAAATCTGATTCCAACATTATTGACTTCAAACCATTTAAAAGAATTTCTAATCTTCATTAAACTTAGAAAAATCACTGTTCCTTTCAGGCCCTTAGATTCTTCAGCTTTACACTGAGAATATTGAATAAGATGATATCTGCAGTCCTTTTCATGGCTAACATTTGAGAGCTTGGATGGCTTGTGTATTAGGTTGAAGATGATAAACTTTGCTTAGAGCTTCTGATACACAATAAAAATATCAAGAATCACAGCCACAATCATAGCCTGAGCCTAGAGCACTGAGAGAATTGATGTATTTTCCAAGACAATACTTGTACAGTGATTGCCTCCTCTCTTAGCCCTTCAAGCACTATCAGTACTAACATCCTAGATAGATCACTTCACAGTCTTTGCAGCCTTAGAAGAGCAAAGTTTGTATGACAACACACAGATCCAGTCCAAGGCTCTGATTGCAGTTGGTACTGATGGTGTCCAGAAAATTGTCAAAAATTTGGTGAGTATTTATTTGGCTCTTTAGGAAGTTTTTATACTGCTGTAAAGGAAGGCTTACAAAACTCATGGAGCGGATATACCAAATAGCATCAGTTTCTTTTTCTCTACTGAATAACCATTTTCATTTGCATATCATAAACTCCAAGATCCCTTATCTTAAATAGTAACCCAGAAGGAGAAGGAGAAGAAGGAAAATGAAGAAGGAAAAGCTTCTTGACTTCCATGCTTCTCTGAAGGTATCATCCAATTTCCTTTTCTTTTCCTGCAAAAGCTTCTTGGACTCCTCCCTCTGTGTCATATAAGCATTTCTCAAGCATTCTTTACCTTTTTCAAATTAAAATTTGGACTTAGATGTAGTAAGTGTATTTTGTGTGCACTTTCCACTTAATATCTTACAGGAACATTTAAAGTTCTACCTTTCACATCTGGACATATTTTTATATCACCTTAGAACTTAATGATGGTTTTCTGTCTCTAGAATTTTAGGTTGAAAGTCATATTTTTCCTTAGAATGTTGAGGACATTGCTCAATTTTGGCTTGCAGTATTGCTCCTGGGAAGCCACTTTGATACCTGATCTTCTTAATGTGATCTGTTCCCACTCTTTTCCCTGACAGCGTTTAGAATTTTCTTGTTGGCTTGCTCTTCTGAAACTTAAATTGATGAATCTTTTTTTTTTTTTTTTTAAAGGGGTTGGATGGGGAAAGAGAAAGGAAATAATTCTCTCCTGAGATCCACAAAGTTCAAAGCAAGATTTTTTTTTTAAGAGAGAGGAGAGAGAGAGAGAATTTTTAATATTTATTTTTTTAGTTATTGGCGGACATAACATCTTTGTATGTGGTGCTGAGGATCGAACCCAGGCCGCACGCATGGCAGGCGAGCGCGCTACCGCTTGAGCCACATCCCCAGCCCCATATTGATGAATCTTGATGAGAATCTATTTTTATCTATTTTGCTTGCTTTCTGGGACACTTTTCAATCTAGAAAACAGGTCCTCCAATTCTGGGACTTTTCTTGAATTCTTTCATTGTTGATTCTCAGTCTATAGTCCTCTGTTCTCTCTTTCTGTTATTATTTGGAGGTTGAACTTTCTGAACTGATCTGCTAATATTCTCATTTATTTTTTATTTCTATCTTCCATCTCTGAATTTTTCTGCCTTTTTTTTCTTTTCTTATTCAAAGAAGCTTCATTTTTAAAATTTAGCTTTCCGATTCTGTGCTTCTGCCATCAACACTTTCTCAACAATTTTCTGCTTCTCATTGAGGAACACATGCTTGATCCTGTCATGGACACATTTAGCATACATGGAAACACCATAGGTCCTTTTGACATACTTTTTACATTTTACAAAATCTCACAAAAACTTTAGGTCTCACAGCACAAACAAACCCCTTGTAGTCTACTAGGGCACGGGCCATGTGCAAATTTTGGCCAGTTTCCCAACCTTCTTGGTCTACATGTACATAATTCTGTTACCAGGAGTTATGGACAGCCTCATTTTGTTAAAGGCTGTAGTGGAGGAAAGCCTAAGATGGTGTGTCAAATGCTAACCCATTCTGAATGCTTCTAGACACCATCCTTGGAAGAAAGGTTTTCTCAACATTTCTTCCAATCTTCCAGTTGAGTTTCCTTCCTGTGATATAATTTTTTGCCTGTGAGATTTCTTTCACATTTAAAGTGCAATGGTTTTTAGTATATCCACAGGGTTGTGAAACACCACCACAACTGGATTTTAAAACACTTTCTTCACACCAACATAAGCCATTAGCACTCTCACCTCCTTTTCCCCTGACCTTCGAAGCCCTGGGCAACCACTAATGTGCCTTCTCTCCACAGAGTTGCCTTCTGGAAACTTCATGTAAAGGGGGTTATTCAGTATGTGGTCTCCTGTGATTGGCTTCTTTCCCTTAGCATGTTTTCAGCATGTTATAGCCATATCAGTACTGGGTTGCACTTTGTTTCTTAATGACATTCCATCCTAGGAATATATCACATTTTGTTTATCCATTGATCAGCTGATGGACATTTGGCTTTCTACTTTTGGATTTTATAAATAAAGCTGCTGGAAACATTTGTGCATAAGTGGTTGTATTAACATGTGCTTTAAATTTTCTTGAGTGGAATGGGATGTTTACTAATATGGGAACTCTGTGTTTAACCTTTTGAGAAACTGCCAGACTTTCTCCAAATGCATCATTTTACCTTTCCTCTAGAAGTCTTTGCGGGTTTTCCACCCCCACTTCTCCACATCTTTATCAACACTTATTTTTTTTGTTATAATCATCCTCCTTGGCATGAATTGGTACCTCAATTTTGATTTGTATTTCCCTGATGGTTTTTTTAATGAAGTTGAATCTTCTCATGTAACATTGGTTATATGTATACATTCTTGGAAGAAATATCTGCACAAATCTTTTGACCATTTTAATCAGATTATCTATGAAATATTAGTTTATAAGAGTTCTTCATCTTTTCTTGATACCAAACCTTTATTAAATACATGATTTGCAGATATTTTTTGCCATTGTATGAGTTAAATTTTTACTTTATTGGTATTATCTTTTTTTTTTTTTTTTTAATTTTTTTTT